>NC_061114.1:84522146-84596661 GCF_002878395.1 Capsicum annuum | reverse complement strand
GTAGCTTAACCGTCCTTAACCACCCATGGGCTATATGGGTCAAGTGTAACCCCCTAAACGGGCCCTAATATGTGTAGTCGCGCGAACAGGAGATAACATAAGAGTAAAGGATTACCAAGTACTCTTCACTCTCTATGATACCTATGTACAGTGTACTTAGAGGATTCCTATATACCTTGTAGTATCATATAAGGTCGCCAAGAACTACACCTCATGTCGACAAACATGAGTTTCAAGTGTTCATACGTTGGACTCCCACCTTTATGGTTAGTTATCATAGCCCGCCTTTATTTCCTAATTAAAACCATTTCCAACTAACCAAACCATATTTATTAACCAAGGCTATACATAGTCATATCATCATACAGACTATAACTTGTAAGTATTATCCCTAGCCAAACGTTCTTAGAGATAAAGGGATTTCCATGTACCCATAGAGCATACTATCAATTAACTTGGTTGAGTCTTGTGTACCCTACAAGTGTTCCATTTTTATGATTACTTGGGAGATTCCATTGTACCCCACAAGAATGATTGTTAAACCCAAATCCTTTTCGTTTTAACCATTCAAAACCATTTAATCATTTAGGATTCCATTACCAAATTTAAACCATGCATAAGTTCCATTAAAAATCCAACAATGTAGTGAAAACATTCAAATAGGCATTTTATCAAACATTTTGGGGCATAGTATTTCCAAAACCAAAGCCAATTGCCAAATACCCATTCTTATGCAACGAATTATCCAAAACCTCCATTAAATCATATAAAAGCATAACTATAACATGGGAAACCATAACCAAGCATTTATAACGAATACACCAAATTATATTTTAAAACCCAAAACCAGATAATGGTCATACAATGAAAACATTTGCATAAAATCATGGCTTTATTTATAACTAACAATGGGGGAAGAGAACATACCTTAAACCAAGAATATGATGGAGAGAAATCACCAACACAAGCCCCAAATTAATCCTCAATATAAAACACTAGCTTTCTTTGACCAAGAACTTTAGAGAGGATTAGAGTATTTTCTAAGTGTTAATGAATAGACTAATAGGGCAACTAACCTCCTATGTTAGTTAAAAGTCATGGAGCCTTATTAGATTAAGTAGGGAAGTGCCTAGATTTCCCTCACTTAAACTGCACAAAAATCCCGTCAGACGGATACTACTCTCCATACTAGTGATACCCTCCAATAGAGTGGTACCTACCACTCATACCCAAGGCCATCTCTATTGGACCTAATACCGTACAAAGTATGATCACCCTAAACCATGTTTTATCCATGGATAAGACTACTGGTACCTAAGATTTGTACCCTTTGTAGAATAAAATCTAAAGAGGACTGAAAACTTCCTATCATACGATTCTATGGTATGACTCATACCCTGGCTTATGGCTCATGGTGAGCCCCTCCTACTCTGATCCAACTTAGTCTACCAACTCTAATGTTAAGTGAACGAAAGAACCAAACCTAACGACCTGTCTCCACTGAGCTTATCTCTAGAACTTCCACTTCCCATATTGAGCTTTGTGACTCAGTCTTTTTCATCAAAAAAGAAATATTTTAGCAATCTTCATTAAGAAAGGGGTCCCATAGCCAATCCGATTCATGAACAGAGGTATGACTCTTACTATCCAAGTCATATCAATTCCAGAAACCAAATCCAACCCGCTAACTAACACTGGTCAACATAGGAATAATCCATACCACTTGTATCCCAATGTATAAGTCATTCCCCTAGTCATATTCTACCTGAAGGCCAAAAATCTGGGGAATTTTCTTAAACTAGGGTGTTTCAATCTCTCTCACTCAGAACATTTATCCTCGAATAATGAACAAGGTAGGGTAACTACAAACACGATTAATTTGTATTTTGAAATATCAATCAAACCTTTAACCGAGTTAGAAAACACAGATGCAAAGGCGTTAATCTTTTTTTAAGAAATTATGAAAACAAAAGTATCTTAAATAACACATACCTTCTGTACGAATCCCAAGAGCATAAAATAGATGTGGATACTTGGACTTTGTGTCCTCCTCTTCTATCCCCGTACCCTCTTCCACTTTGTGGTTCTGTTATAGAACCTTAATAGAGGCCACATCTTTAGTTCGTAACTGACGAACCTGCATATACAAGATCTCAACTGGGACCTCTTTATTAGATAGAGAATCCAAGATACATAGGCCCTCCAAAGGGACCACTGAAGAAGGATCACCGAGGAACTTCCTTAACATACATATACGAAATATTGGATGAATGGTGCTCAAACTAAAAGGCATTTCCATTTCATTAGCCACATTACCAACCTTCTTCTAAATCACATAAGGATTATTAAATTGGGGACAGAGCTTTCTTTGTTTAATAGAATGCATTACTCCCTTCATGGAAGATACCTTTTGGATCACCTTATCCCAAACCTCAAACTCTCAGTCTCTACGCCTTACCTCAGTATAAGAATTTTGGCAAATTTAGGCTGCCTTAAGCCAATCCCGAATCACCTTTACCTTTTCCATATCCTTATAAACTAAATTCAGACCGAATATATCAACATTACAAAGCAAGAACCAACCAATAAATGATTACACCTCCTACAATACAATCCCTCAAAAGGGGCCATTCCAATACTAGAATGATAGCTATTGTTGTAAGAAAACTTTACCAAAGATAGATGCTCAACCCAACTGCCAACATAGTCAATCACACATCCTCGAATCATATCCTCTAATGTCTGAATATTGCCTTCTACTTCCCCATAAATCAGAGAATGAAAAGTTGTACTCATACTCACCTTGGTTCCTAATCCTTTCTGAAAAAGACAACCAGAAGTGAGATAAAACTATGTTCCACAATTAGAGATAATCAAAACAGGTACCCCATGAAACATTACTATCTTATAAAGATATAACAACGCATAGTCCTTAATGAAAAAGGTATTCCTCACAAGCAAGAAGTGAGCAAACTTAATCGTCCTATCCATGATGACAAAAATAAAATAAAGTTTGTTTTGAAACAAAGGAATACTGCTTATGAAACTTATGTTAATCATATCCCATTTAACTTCGGGCAAATTAATTTCTTGCTACAACCCACCAGGCCTTATTTGCTTAACTTTAACTTGTTGGCACACTATGTACTTGGCTACAAAATCAGCCATATCTCTCTTCATACGATTCCATGAATATATCACCTTTAAATTAAGATACATTTTTGTTGAACTGGGATGAAAAAAATAGTGTAATTCATGTGACCCAGCCAAAACCCGATCTCACAAACCATCAATATCAGTAACAAAACAACCTCCTTTGGTACCATAAAGTACCATCACCATCGATCTCAAATACCATCATTTGTTGCCCACATACATCACTTTTGATCTTAATCAAGATAGGATCTAGCACTTGCTTTTCCTTAATCTCTGCACTAAGAGATAGCCTAAGCACTTCCGGAACTATTACCCCAGCATCCTTTGAGTCCATGAGAAAAAATCCAAGATTGTCCAAATGGTGATTATCCTTCACCAATTCCCGCTTTCCTTTCTCTACATAAGCCAAACTTCCCATTGACATCCTGCTAAGAGCATCACCAACATGTTAGATCTATCTAGGATATAGTGACGACTCATATCATAGTCTTTGAGAAGATCTAACCATCTCTTTTACTGAGATTTGGAGACTTCTGAGTAAACAATTATTGTAGTCTCTTATGATAAGAAAAGATATCTATGGGTACACCATACAAATAATACCGCCAGATTTTCAAATTAAAACCCACTACTAACAGCTCCAAATCATAAGTAGGGTAGTTTCTCTCGTGCACCTTTAACTTCCTGGAAGTATAGGCAAGAACTTTCTGATGCTGCATTAAAACATAGCCAAATTCCTCCCGAGAAACATCACAATAGAACACATCCCCTCCGTGTTTTCTAGCAAGGTCAAAACCAGAGTCGTAGTCAACTTATGCTTATGCTTCTGAAAACTCCCTTCACATACTTCTGACCAAGAAAACTTTACGCTCTTCTGAGTTAACTTTGTTAAAGGGGAAGCTATCAATGAAAATCTTTCCATAAATTGCCAACAATCCCCGACCAAACCTAAGAATCTCTGATTGCCAGTTGGAGCCGTTGGTCTAAGCCATATTTTCACCACAATAACCTTTTGTGGATCCATCATGATCCCCTCACTAGAAATTATATGAATAAGAAATGTTACAGCATTCAACCCAAACTCACACTTGGATAATTTGGCATACAACTACTGATCTTTCAAGACTTGTAACACCACTCAGAATTGATTGGCATGATGTACCTCACTCTTTGAATAAACTACAATGTCATCAATAAACACAATGACAAAAAATCCAAGAACTTCCAGAAAACCTTTTTCATCAAATCCATAAATACCGTGGAGCATTAGTCAAGCCAAATAACATAAATTGCCCATTTTGAGTACGAAAAACAATCTTAGGGATATCCTTCACCCTAATTTTATTCTAATGATAGCTAGACTAAAAATATATCTTAGGAAAGAACTTGGCACCTTGAAACTAATCAAAAAAGTAATCTATCCTTGGAAGAGTATACTTGTTCTTGACCGTCACTTTAATTAATTGTTAATAGTCAATGCACATGCAAAGGGAACCATCCTTCTTGTGCATGAACAACACTAGTGCACCCCATGGGGATACACTAGGATAAATAAACCTCTTCTCCAAAAGATCCTTAAGTTGCTTCTTCAATTATCTCAACTCAGTCATAGCCATTCTATAAGGAGGAATAGATATTGCACGAGTGTCTAAAACCAAATCAAAACCAAACTCAATTTCCCTATCTGGAGGAATGCAGGAAGATCATCCAAAAAGACCTCAGAAAACTAACTTACCACCAGAACCAAATGAAAAGAAGGACCTTCTGAGTTATAGTCTTTAACCCAGACCAAGTGATAAATATACCCTTTGGAGATTTATCACTGAGCTCTATAATAGGAAATAAACCTTCCCCTAGAATCTAGGAAACCACCTCCCACTCTATAATTGGTTAACCAAGAAACCTAATTACAACCTTATGAGTCTCACAATTAAAGGACTCGTAACAAGTATGTAACTAATCCATCCCTAGAATAACGTCAAAATCCACCATGTCTAGCTCTAACAAATCTACCAGAGTCTTCTTTCTACAAATAGATACCACACACACCCTATAGACTATTTTAGCAATAACTGAGTCACATATCAAGGTAGAAATAGAAAAAGTATTTAAAATAACCTCAGGATATAAACCAAAGTACACAACCACATATGGTGTCTCATAAGAAAGAGTGGATCTCAGATCAAAAATACAATACACATCATGAGTAAAAAGTTATAACATACCCATGGTGACATCAGTTGATGCCTCAAATTCCTATCGAGATGTAAGAGCATAAAACCAATTCCCACTAGTTACAATACAAAAAATAAGAACAAACCTAGAAGCCACACCACTAGGCACAGGAGTAAAAGATAAAGCGACCAAAGAATGGACCTCTCTCAAAGCACCCTTACCAACCAAACAGTTTCTAGGCATATGGCTTAGCTACCCCTATTTAAAACACATGTCTCTTCCTTCATCATAAACTCCCTAATGAAGACAACAACAAAATTGGCAAGAATGGAATTTAGAAGTTGACTAAGCCCCACTCACTTGAGATTGGGCACCCTGTGCCAAGAAATTATTGCTACCTTGCAGAACTAACACCTAACTACTTTAGGTAAGGAGCGCTATAAGTAGATAATTTACAAGAACTCCCCCACTTTTTCTTAGGCAATTATCCTTTATCCTAAACACCTTGCTGCTGAGCACAACCCTACTCAGAGAACCTGCTCTTGTTACCCTGGCTTTTTCTAAACTCTACCTATTTACTCTTTTTAGCCTCTACCTACTGATTGTGGACAACTAAACTTAAAATATCTATATCCTTAATCATCAAAGTGGTCTTTCTTTTAAGGATAAAACCTTGATATAGCCCATAAGTGAACTTTCTCATCCACGTTCTCATATCAGACACCACGTCTGGAATATACCTTTACAACTGATGAAACTTCAAGGTATATTCCTTGAGAGACATTCTTCCCTACTTAGGATTCATAAACTCCTCCATCTTTACTTCCTTCAGCTCATATTGAAAGAAGCGATCTAGAAAAAAATTAGAAAAGGCCTCCTATAAGGACAACTCCTTAACATTACATCTATATCTATCCTACTTATTTTACTATTGGTATGCAATATCCATGAGCTGATAAGCAGTAAAGTTCACCACTTTTACATTTTTTGCCTGCATCACCTTGAGATTTTCTCTATTTTATCTAAGAAATCTTGCGGATCCTCCTCCAACTTTACTCTAGTAAAAGTAGGAGAATTCATCTTTATCAACTGGCTAGCCCTTGTGGCCTCAATAGATAAAACACCTGATGCATCTCACTCATCTTGAATAGGAACCAACAGAGCAATAATATAAATTGATTGGCGAAATTCCGCATTAGTTACCTCACCTTAAGGAGGACTACTAGAAATAGTAGAAACTTAAGAACAAGCAGAGAGAGGACCCTGAGATCAAGTGTGAACTCCAGGTCTAGGGTGTACCCCATCAACATCATCCCCAATGGGACAAAAGAATTTCCTTGTGTTCTAGATATTCGGGGCATAATTTGACAAAAAAAAAGGGTTAGAAAAAATTACAGGAACTAGACTCTAAGATTTAAAATGAAATACCAAGAAAGTGAAGCATTGCTAAATGCGTTGTAGTCTCTCTTTTATGAGTGTGGCAGACTATACACCCCTAAAAGACATTCGAATAGAGAAGACTTTATGGACTCCAAATTGACCATGAACCTATAGCTCTAATACCAACTTGACATGACCCAAACCAGGGCCTACTTATAATTGGCATCCCAAGTCCCATTAGGATTGGAGACCACCCCGTTACGTAACCCAACTAACCTACACATACCCTGAGTTAGATGAATTCTAAATATATAACAAGATAGCATCATTGGATAATCCAAGACTGTGGGATAGGTTCATAGCCATGATTACCAAAATGAGTCCAACTATCCAATACCTAACCAAAAATTACAACCAACTAAACCATAACTATATGAGTTCTATAATAATATACAAGCCAAAAATAGAGGAGGATAAAACAACCAACAATATAGTAAACCGGTATAATATCCAATATCAATTCCAATACTAAGTCTGACACCCTTACCTGTCCCATTCATTCCAACCCATAGTAGTTCCACAAAAGCCTTTAACCAAAAGAATACCAAAATTTTGTTGGGACATGCCTTCAACCATATCAAAAACCAACATCCATACATAAATCAAAGTATGAAATAATATACATAAATTGGAGCCTTCTAGAAGATGAAAGCTCACCACTTTAATCCAATAGTTGATTTCAAAGTATGATTGCTAACTATGATAAGTAAATTTCTAATTCTTGCATCAAATAGAGATATAGTCACCCAAAGATGGGTTATTGAGTAAATACTAGCATTAAATCAAGATAAGGATAAAAAATATCATTTTACAATACAAAGAAAGCAATCTATATGCATACAAACTATATATCTATATGACTGTATCGAGAAAAAAAACCTAGTTTAGTATTCATTTAAAATAATTATCATGGGTATGTGTAGCTTAACCATCCTTAACCACCCATGGGCTATATGGGTCCAATGTAACCCTTGAACGGGCCTCGATGTGTGTAGTTACACAAACCAGAGATACCATAAGGGTAAGGTATTCTCTAGAGCCCTACACCCTCCATGATACATATGTACAATGTACCTAAAGGATTTCAGTGTGCCTCATAGTATCATCTAGGGTCACCATGACCTACCCCTAATGTCGACAAACATTAGTTTCCAGTGTTCATCCGTTGGACTCCCACCTTTACGGTTAGCTATCACATGTTACCTTTATTTTTCTATTAAAACCATTTCCATCCAACCAAACCATAGTTAGTAACAAAGGTTATACATAGTGGTATTGTCATACTGACTATGACTTGCAAGTATTGTCCCTAGCCGAACCTTCTTAGAGATCAAGGGATCTCTACGTGCCCATATATTATATTATATAATTAATTAGGGGAGTCCCATGTACCCCACAAGTGTTCCGTTATTAAGATTACTTGTGGGATTCCATTATACCCAACAAGAATGATTGTTAAATCCAAAACCATTCAACTTTGACCATTATATACCATTTAAGCATTTAGGGTTCCATTACCGATTTTAAACCATGCATAAGTTCCATTAAAAATCCAATAATATAGTGAAAAAATTCTCATAGGCATTTTATCAAACATATTGGCGGCATAGCATTTCAAATCCAAAGCCAAATACCAAATACCTATTTCCATGCAACCAATTATCCAAAACCACCATTAAGGCATATAAAAGCATAATTAAAACATGGAAAAAGAATAACCAAACATTTATAACCAAAACCCCCAAATTATATTTTAAAACCCAAAATAATGAATGATCAAATAATGAAAACATTTGTACAAAACCATGCCTCTAGTTTGAACTAACAAGAGGGGAGAGAACATTTTTCAAACAAAGAATTTGATGGAGAGAAATCACTAACGAACGCCTCAAATTAATCGATAAAAAAAACCTTAGCTTCCTTTTTCCAAAAACTTTAGAGAGGATTAGAAAGTGTTTTTCTAAGTGTTAAAGAATAGAAAAATAGCAAAAATAACCTCCCAAGTGAGTTAAAAGTTGTAGGGCCTTATTTGGTTAAGTAGAGAAATATCTAAATTTTCCCAACTTAAATTGCACCAAAATCCCATCAGAGGGATATGACTATCAATACCAGTCGTACCCTTTAATATGAGTGGTACCCACCTCTTATAACTAAGGACATCTCCCTTGGACCCAACACTATCCAAGGTACAACTAACCCTAAACCATGTTGTGTTCATATATACGAACTGTACCCATGATCTGTACCCCTGGTAGATTAGAATCTAAAGAGGATTGAATACTACCAATCATCCTAGTGCATGGTACGACTCGTACCCTGTCTTATAACTCATGCTAATCCACTCATATTCAGATCCAACTTAGTCTACCAAGTATAAAGTTATGTGAAAGAAAAACCAAAACCTAAACACCCATATCTACCAATACAACTTATGCCACCCAATTCATATACATTTCAGAAACTAAATTCATCCCACCAACCAACAATGGCCAGCATACTACTAATCCATACAAGTTTTATACTTACGTACGTGTTATTTCCCCTAGTCATAGCCTATCTAGAGTTTAGAAATCAAAAAAAAATTGAAGTCCCAGAAACCCAGGGTTTTTTAAGATGGATCTATCTTCTTAATCAACATAAAGGTGCTACTCTCATTAACCACATTATTTGATACGCTAGACACAATTTTACTCATGCCTAACCTAGAGTCAACTACCATAGTTGTAGCATACCCTTCCAACTGGGTGAAATTGAGCGAGTACTCTTTTACACTTATGTTAACCTACTTCAAATTTATAAATTTTTGAATCCTAGCTTTCCTTAACTCTAGGGGGAAGAAATTATCTAAGAAGTCTATTTAAAACTCTTCCAACCTAATAGGTCCTAAATCATTACCCATATCCTCCTTCTACTATAAAAACTAGGTGTGAGATACTCCCTACAACAGATATGCAGCTTAGTCCGTACTCTCATTAGATGTGACACCCATGATTTCAGTCACTTTATGCACCCCATTTAGAAACTCATACGGATCCTCTTTAAATTTGATATAGAAAACAAAGAGGGATTCATCAAATAAAATCCTAGATTCTAGCTGCAGTTGTATTCAACATTAGTTTAGATAGATCCATAAACTATTGATTGCTTTAAGCTACTACAGAATGAGCCAAAGTTGTGAAAGCGTCCCTGAACTCAGCGTGAGAGATATGGTCATTCAGGGGATTTTCTTGAATAGGTGGTTGTGTAGGCTAATCATCATTCCTTCTTTTGTTATTTCTTCTAGAAGGCATTGTCTGTAAAAGGAATTAAAGGTGAGTTATAAAGGAAGGAATTAAATAAAGCTCGTGCTCTTTTGCACGATATTAATATTGAAAGAAGGGAAACTTTCCTAGGAATGTCTCGTAGCCTCTTTCTAATAAATGTGGCGTGTTTCACATCCATATAGGAGAATCTACTCAATGTGACTTTCAGACACCCTAGGACCCTCCGAAAACTTAGTCTCTAATACCAAGCTTTGTCACGACCCAAGGCTACCCCCCTAATAATGACATAATGCTTAAGGCCATAATTGACCCTTAGCTAACCCATGAACTGGTACCTAATGTGAGCATCTGAATAAAGTAATACTGAAAAAATATGCCTAGAAGATAGACTGATGAAATATATTCTAAAATGGAATACTGAATAGAATGTAACTAACATATTTGAAAAATTGCTTATAATACCTGAGTTAAACTGATTGTCACCAAGTAGTCAGATTTTAGTATTCATGCAGTCAATTTTATGTATTACTTCAGTACATGTTTTACTTGGTCTTGCATTCTCAGTTTTATATGTTCATGCATACATGTTTAGATTTCACATGTATTTTCGGTAGTCCTAACCTTACGTACCAGTTTATTTTAAGTACTAATCACATACTTTTCTATGCACTATATGTCTTATTACATAGGTTCAGATGTACAGATAACTAACTATCCTTAGACATTTCAACATCTTCCCAGCAATGATAATGGTGAGTCCTTATCCATCAGGAAAGATATTATTTTACTCATTCACAATATTTACTTTCATGTTACTCAGTTAGAGTTAGTTGGGGGCTTTTCCCATTAACTCCTCATATTAAAGACGTGCAGGTCAAGCAAACATAAACTAGTATACACTGAGTACTTACTAAAACTGGAAGAGCTATCATGTAACCGACATGCCCCAATATAAGCTAATTAGGCTCAAACCTATAACATAGTTGGAAGGGTGTCAGTACCTTTCCACGGGTACTAACACTTGATGTATGGATCTACTAAACTGGTGTCCCAAATGAATAAGTAGTCACCCTCTACTGGAAGGTGCCCCTAAGAGAAAAACAAACCTCAGCTGGCAGGAAGACCTCTCAAAACCTATGTTAGCTACGTATTTTTAGAACTAAGGGATTACTACTAAATTCACACCCTCTACTGAAAGGTGAGCCCCTATCCCTAGGTTAACTCAGTACTAAATCCGACTCTAAACTTAACATACACTGGAATCATTAACTAGTACATGCACTGATAACTGATAAAATCAAGCCATGGTACTTTGAGAATAGAAGTGTATGCAGAGTCTGAGGTAATCATAAATATATAGAAGTGTATGCAGAGTCTGAGGTAATCATAAATATATAGATTGATGTACTTAACATGAAATAATACTGGTGGGTTAACTTTAAAAATGATGATCTGAATATGGTGATAAAATCATTGTTCGGACAGACTTGTTACTTGAAAACAAAAAGATGCAAAAACATATAGTTATCGCGTGTTCATAACCCTCAATCACCGAATAATTTTTTTTAATATGATAACATCATAAAAACTTTGGTAGTAAATCATAATTCATAGAACAAAAACATATTGCATTGCAATAACCTGATATATTACATGAATTATATTGAACTTGATCATAAATTATAGTATAATTCATACTTGAACCAAAAAAAGAATTTTGGGACTCAATGGGTAGAAGGAACCCATTGTTGAAAAACCATCGTACCTTAATGGTTGAATTCTTGAACTTGAAACTTGAATAATTATATTATTGGGGAAGGAGGCTTGAATTCTATTCTTGGGAAGAAAGGGAAAAGGGTTTACACAAGTCAATCGGATTATAATGGGAAACTAATGCCCTCTTGGGTATTATAAGTCATTTTTGGATAACTGTGGTCTAAGTTAAAGGACCAAAATGCCCCTTGGTCCTTTAGTTTATGAAGCTAGAAAACACTGCTACCGCGGTGCAGAGGATATCACGGAGTATAGCCTTCACGACGCCAACCTTATCACAGTTGATAGCCTTCACAACGTGGCGCTATTGTGGAGGCGTACTGCCTGCTTGGCCAAAACAAGAGCCAAACCTTTTTTGAAAATTCTAAAACTCTTTCGGCATGTCCCTTTGACATCCTTAAATTGGTTTGAACTCAAAAATCAAAAATTAGGATTAGAGAAAGCTAAAAATAAATTCCTCAAAGTTTTTGGGTCTTAAAATGACACTCCTTTACATTTAGTGTATAATACATGCCTTAGACCCTCTTAAACATGCAACTAAGTGCTAAAAGAACTTTAAAATACTACGGGGTAATACACCCATGCATGTTATCAACTAATAAATAAGCACCCCCATAAGTAACTCTAATATTGATTACAACTCCTATGTTTCAATTCTATCAATTACTCTCTCTTGATAACTATAGTCTAAAATGTTTTTAATTATTGACAGAAAATACACCTATTTACTTTTATTGTAAAAATCAATGCACGCAGGCATCTAATGATGTATATATGCTCTAAAATAAACCTTTTTATCTTATGCCTCGTGGAACAACCCAACTCTATAGTTGGTTAAAATATTTCTAACAATTTCATGCATAAAAACTGGTGTAATTGATATAAAAATAGCATCATTGTCTGGGAATCAAAGTACAACATTACTTTATTAAAGTGTTTAAAATCATTTGTGTTAGATGTAGTTTATATTTATATTATTTGTTATTTATGCTTTGCTTACTTGAAAATATAAACCTTTATGTAATGTAATTCCATGTGTTTAAGGGCTATTCGAGAATGATGACCACTTAGGAGATATCGATAAGGGTAGTGCTATTCGTCTACTAGCCATGGTGGGCAATGTAGCTTTTCATGTTACTAATATCATAATTCACTTGCTTTAAATGAAGGGGATGTTCATTGTGCAATAATATGAAGATGCAAACATACACTTACAGAACTTCATTAATGTTTGCACCCCTTTTGACATAGCAAACATCTCTCAGGAATCTATTCAGTTGAGACTGCACCTTTTCACATTAATGAAAGAGGTAGTTACTTGGCTTCGAGAATTTCATGACAAATCCATTACTATAAAATTAGAACTAATGGATGAATTTCTCAATAGGTTCTTTACTCTATCTCATATGCTTCATCTTTGAAAAAAATCATATTTTTTTCAATTGAGTGATGAAACACTACATTAGTCAATGCAAAGATTTAAGAAGAAATTACTTCATTTCCTTACTATGATCTAATAGACAAGATGCTCATACAAATATTTTGTAGATATTTGGATTGTTTAAACAATATCATTGTGACAATTTAGCCATTGGTTTTTTCATTAATCAAATATTTGGAATTACAATGGGCTTGCTCGATCAAACGATTAAGACAAATTAAGCTTAGCACACCTGTGATGTTGAGCTGGAAATAGGTTCTTCTTCCCCATCTTTGGTAAGTTGAGAGAAAAGGAAGAAGGATAAAGAGTGAGAAGAAAACATGACCGAAATCATGACTCAACTAGATCTATTAATCAAGCAATCTATGTGATGAAACCCTAAAACAATAAATGTCTAGGCCACTAGATAAATCAATTGAATAATGATGATGTTGCTGACTCACTTGATGACGAAATTCACTACTTGTCAATTCTAATAGGAGTTCCTCACATACCTATATAGGGGAAGGTAGGAAACATAATTTTAAGGATATGGATCACGATTAGTAAGACAAAGATCAATATTAGATGGTGTGAGTGTGATCAAGATCATGATTGGGGGATAGAGAACATGATAGAGATTGCAATGGAAACAAGGATCATGATAGACACTGTGATATATATGTTCCACCTCAGGATCATCCTAAAGCTAAATAGATACTTCTATAGATTTAATGAGTTACAAAATAAAAAATGTTATTGTTAGAATTATTAATTGGGTTAAAAGTAGAGACAATATCCTCTAGCAAATGAAGAGTGATTTCTCTTTATTGAATCAAATGGTCATATCTCATCCTTTCTCCATCAAGAAAAAGGAAAAAAATTGAGTCTTAAATCATGACACCTAAATCAAAGGCAAAAGATAAACTTCCTAGTGCTATGATAGTAAATGCAAATAATAACAATGCTCATTGTATGGCAATTATCACAATGAGTAGAAAGATGTTTGGTTTTGAAGCAACTGATATTGATAAAACACCAGAAGTGGTCTGATCCCATATTTGATCAGACCACTCTGAGAAAGATAAAAAGCAAACTCTCAGTACAAGAAAGGAGGTTATTAAAGAGAAAACTAATTCAAAAAAGTATATTGAGAAACCGCTTGATCCCATTTATAAAGAGGCAAACCATAAAGATTTATAAACTAAGGAACGATAGTGGTTGGAGATACAAATTCCAATGTAGAGAAGAAGAAAGAGGTTAATAAGAGTTCAAACATAGAAGAGCACCTATTTATTTCAAAGACAACAATTAAAGTTCTCCACCTTTCCACCAAAGTCTTAATAAGAAAAAGAAGGATGTCAAATTCAAGAAGTTCATCGCCATGTTCAACAATTAATAAGTTAACATTTAATTGGTGGATTTTGGTCTTGATACACTTTGTTACACCATGTTTATGATAATTTGGTAATTGAGAAGAAGAATATGGACTTTTTGATTGTTGAGACTTCACATAGTTATAGTGCAACAATCATGTCTAGAAATATACTGATTAAAAAATAAGATCCTGGGGCATCTACAATTCTATGCACTTTTGCTGTATATCAATTGTCCAAGGCCTTGTGGACTCGGTACAAGAATAATTTGATGACATTCACCATAATCATGAAATTAGGATTACGAGCCCTGAATCCACAACCATGAGGCTCTTAATGGCAGATCAGTGGATCAAAAGCCCTGTCAGTATTCTATATGATGTTCTATTTTGAGTTGATAAGACTATATTTTTGCAGATTTTGTAATACTCATTTTGAGATTTACTATGAGGTGCAAATTATTCCTGATAGACCTTTCCATACTATCTAAAGGACCTTTATAGGGGTGGAATCTAAAGAATTAAAGTTTAGATTATATGGTGAAGAAGTGATATTTAATGTATGAAAGTTCATGAAATGGCCAAGGGATGTTCAAGTTATATCAGTAATTGATGTAATTGATGATGATCTGGTTAACACATCGGATTTTTGTTTCACTAGAAAAAATTGGAGGCAGTAATATGCAACTATAGGAGTGAAGATGTTAGAGAGTATAATTAAATAATATCTTTATTGACCAAGTTTGGTTCCTACATCAAGAACAAACACAAATTAGATCTTGACGTGATGAATCAGAAGACCCCTCCCACCAAACCACCCATTGAAGATCCTCTAAAGCTTGAGCTTAAACCTCTCTTACTTTATCTTTGATATGTTTCTTTGGAGCATAATAATACATTTCTTAGTCTTATTGTAGTTAATTTATTAGCATGGGATATCGAGGCATTGGTTCCATGTTGAAGAGGATTATAAAGTCGATCAAATAGACCATCACTTATATTGTTTAAATTCCCTCTGGGATTTCAAACCATAAATTACAATTGGAGCCTAAATGTGCAACAAGTATTATGCACTAAAGAATATTACATCCTCCTATCCAAGAAGTATTAAATAAAGATATCATTATATAACTTGACGTTGGGGTTGTTTACCTAATTTTTGATAGTATATGGTTTATCCTGATGTAGTGTGTGCTAAAGAAATTAGAAAGCACCATCATGCTAAATGAGAAAAATGAACTCATCCCTTTGAGTCCGATCATAAGATAGTGTGTGTGTATGGATTTCAAAAAGCTAAATTCCTGGATTGAAAAATACCATTTTCCAATGTTATTTATGGATCAAATACTACATCAACTCGTGAAGAGAGGTTAGTATTTCTTTCTAGAAGACTATTTCGAGTATAACCAAATATCTGTTGCACTCAACTATTAAGAAAAGATAAACTTAAGTTGTTCTTATGGGACTTTTTATTTCAAGAGGATTCCCTTTGGTTTATAAAATTCCTCAACCATATTCTGAAGGTGCATGTTGTCAATCTTCTCAGATATGGTTGAGGACTTAATCGAGGTATTCATGGATGATTTCTTAAAAGTAGGAGAATCCTTTGAATCATTCCTTAAGAATTTGACGAAAGTACTCTAAAGGTGTGTTGAAATAACCTTGTTCTAAATTAGGAGAAATGACACTTTATGGTGCAGAAAAGAATTGTTCGTGGGAATAAAATATCAGGGCAAGGCATCTAAGTTAACCATGCAAAAATTCAAGTGATTACCAAGTTTCCTCCTCCAATCTCCATAAAGTGTGTGTGAATCTCTTATAACATACTAGTTTTTACCAAAGATTCATCAAATACTTTTCAAAAGTGGCATATCCATTATGCAGGATACTTGAAATAGAGTCAAAGTTAGTCTTTAATGGACTTTTTCTAAAGGGTTTTAATTTCTTGAAAGGGAAGCTTGTAACAGCCGCCTAATATTTTAGCCTCTAATTGGTCACTTCCCATCGATCTCATGTTTGATGGGAGCTGGATATTGATGTCACACAACTTAAACCTCTTAAAATGTATAATGAATTTTTTGAATCAATTATAGAATCCAACAAGGTTAGGGTCAATCCCCTAAGGAATAAGCCAAAATTTTGTGAAGAGTTTGTCTACTTAACTAGAAATTTAGTAAATATAATGGGGGGCTGTAAAAGGAAATTGAAATAGCAATAGTTGTTTGCTGATTGGATTATGATAAATATCAAATAAGCAATAGGATTATGATCCCCGTAACTTCAAAATTCCACAGGTTATTTGCATTAGTAGACTATCATGATGCCTTGTATGCAAAATCTAACAAGATATGCATTATCTAATCATCTCTCAACCTTTGTTAAATAAAGTTCACTCATCTCCTCTTAGACTCAGAATCAATGATCTTAGATTAACTATACTAATTAAGGCTCGTTGTAATCTCCTTTTACCATTCTCTACCATTCTCTAGAGAAAGTTTAGAATACAAACGAGTTCCTAATGTTTGCAACAATCAAAAAAGTAGTCAAACCCTAGGAAACACCAATACATGACATGAATCTAGAATGAATTTGCATATAACCCATTTTGTTAAGTCATCATGATTTTTAGAACCCTAGATATGGGTTTTAAATACTCATAATCGTAAGCACGGAAGAAGAATTCATAGATGAAAGCATAATTGTGCACTTACAAGAATAAGATGAAAACTCTAAAATCTAAAATTGAATAAAAGTCCTGATAATAGTATCAATAATATGTCTTAAGTACCTTAAAATAATGTAAGAGTGTGCAAAATAATCATAAAACCCAATGGTAGTACTTACAGATACAAACAAATCTTATCCGAAACTATGTACGAGAATTAGGTCGGCAGCCTTCTACAACTCGTAGACTGGTGTTGTGGATAAGACCTATAGGTCATAGGTCTATCTTATGGAAACCGAACTCTATCATGACCTGTAGGTTCATACTTATTAACTGGTTCCACGAGTAGTTGATCAAGTCCTGGAGTTATAGGTCTAAGTTGCAGAACTTAGACTCAACCTTGATCCTCAAAACTACATCTTCCAATACACATCACATAGCATGGGACCCTTTCATGGGTTTCGGACCATAATCGTGAATCTCCATCTTTTCCATACCTGGTAGACTTTCATCCTTTTTTCTCATCTCTTCTTATGGACCCTATTTCACTACACAATCATCACAAAACTTATCGTACAAAACAAAAACACCTAAGTTCTTATATAATTTCCATGTTTTAAGCATGAAAAGTTCCATGAACCATGGTAAATCAACACCCTCAACATAGGAAGTTTGCATGTCCTCGTGAAAATAACACACATTAAGCACCTGCAATGCTTAACTAAGAGAACCTAAGGTATCTATGACAATCAATTCATTTAGTTCAGCACAAAATTCCAACCCTTTTTATAAATACGTTTAAAAATCACTGTCTGTATACATGCAGTACAATATCATGAAACAAATTGGATCAAGTAATGCCCTCAGATTACAAACAAACAAACAACCAAATACACAAATCATATTACACGAACAAATAATAGTTAACCATGCATCCCATGTACTCTTACAATAGAGAAGTCCCATACTCTAATAGTATAATAACTAATATCAATATAGGGACTACATCAGAGTGCTCTCTCTCTCTCAAAGAAGTCCAAACAATATGCATTAAATACCGTAGGGTTGCCTTTATTCTCTATATCTTAGGTTTTTGGAAAATTGGACTGGGATCATTATGTGACAATTCCCGAAATTTAACATAGGCTTGGGGGTAGGTATGGTAGTCTCACAACCCGAGCTGAGGCCCTGGCCGCAACGAGTATCCCAAACCATGAAGGCCTGAGCGCCCTTTTCTATCTGGCAATCATGCACACCATTCATATACTATAAAGGAAAAAGTAAAACATAATTATATGGAAACATGGAAATTCTTTTACTTCAACTAAATAATACGGGATTTAGTTAATAACATTCAAAACACATGACTCCAGTCTGTGAAATCTCTAATAATAAGGAACCAACATTTATATAAAAATAGGGACAAGTCCCCAGTCGGACCATGGACCAAAAATAAAATAATAATGGTCAATAACTATGCTTTATGAAATAATGGAGGCTCACCAACTCGAACTTTTGACAAAATCAATCTACTTCTTAGCGGGAACCCGGGACTAAACCTCAAATCCTAAAGTGCAGGGGGTCAATACAATTATATTGGCATATGAAACAACACAAAATAACATATTTTATACAAAATAATAGGAGCATTTTATAAAAAAATGAGCATAATGCACAAGTAAAAACACATGGGCATACTGATAAGAACTTCAACAATCTCTTCGAAATCATGACTCATCCTCTATTTATTTTTACATTCAATGGTACATTCAACAATCCTAATTATCCCACGAGATATATGGGACCTAACTTAAATCAGAGGCCAAGACCCTAATCCAAGTTTTCCGCAAGGATTGGTGTATCAGTAAGGGAGACATGCAAGACCACAAAGCATCGTGTCATATTCCCAATCAAATCAACATCTCATGGTAGTGCACTAGTCCATAAAGAAGGGCTCTTAGCTTTAGTCCTAAGTTGGGGTGACAAGAATTAATACACACCAGACCATAAAGCTGAGTACCGTAACCTCATGTCGACAAATCATAATTTCCAATATTAAGTCTCATGTCTCATGATTTCTTCGATTAACCATCTACCCCCCCAAGCCTAAATTTTCAATCTTTTAAAACTATTCTTTTATGCCTTCATAACATTCAATACTTATTCTATTAAGGGTAAGCTATCACCGAGTATCATCATACCTAGACTTACCAATCATTTCTATCAATTCCACAGCCCTTCTCATTCAAAACATGCAAATAACAACCAAAAAGATTTATAACTTAAACATGCGGTGGCCATGTAAATTATCAATCTTAGTAAATTCTTTATTTTCATGCAATGGGTAGAGCTAAGTCAAAAAGACTCTCTCTCATCAATTAATAAAATACCTCGACCCAATTTTGGATAACCATCAATTGATAATGAGGTTCAAACTTGCAAGTAAATACCACATATTGCATAAATAAAGAAAAATCCATATTGAGAGGGAGTTCTTATAATCATGTTCTCCATTAAACCTTTCTTTACAAACGAAATCATATATATACATAATTACATTTATATTTTCAAAAGTTAGTTCAAAACAATACATGGTTTCATCAAAATAATTCCTTGATATATGGTTTTTAAAATAACATCAAACATTCCGGGTAAACAAAATTATAGATCTTTGAACTTAATAAATACAATAAAAAAAAATATTCCCATAGAGTTTAGGGTAGTCCAACATACATTAGATTACATAGTTCAATGAATAGAACCCTAATCGTGACTCATTTCTTGGAAATATTGAACTTAGAAGTTGAACTCTTGACTTTAGAAGAAAAGGTAGGGTTTAGTTCTTGAGAAAATTTAGGTGATTTTGGGGATATGATACCCTAATGATGAGTTAATCATCTATTATTACGACTTGGGGCTTTAGGGAAAAAAAGATACTGCCCCTTGCATTTTAAATTTGCAACTGAAACCCACTTTTGGAGATCAGCGCTTCGCGACGGATGCCTCATCGCTTAGTCACTGTGACGTAGTGCAATCGCAGTGACATTCAATTTTTAAATTCCAAACATGCTTCAAACCTCACCTGAAAAATCCAAACCCCATTTCCTCCCCATAATATGCCCTTTACACCACTGAATATGAATCAACTTAAAAATGTACATGTCGGGGTTTGGAAGGTCAATTTCAAAATCATTAAAGTTAAGGGCTCAAAATATGACTGTCTTTTTAACACTTACAAAAAATTTAGGTGGTAGGTCCTCTATGCATACTACTAAGAGAGGTACCAGTTTAAGAACGCTCCGGGGTGTTACATTATCCCCCCTTGGAATAATTTGTCCCCGAATGATGCCTTGGGACATAGACAAGCACGATTTCAAGAAAACTAAGGAAAACATAAAGAGAATAGTATAGATTTGTACCTTTTGTATCATCATCCACGGTCTCAAGGAGGTTTGGTTATGTAGTATGCTTATCATCTTCTGACTCCAAAGTATCTTCCTCACCTTTTTGATTCATCCACAGCACCTTAACCGAGGCTATATTCTTACTTCTCAGCTTTCAAACTTGGTGATCAAAAATGTCAATGGGTTCTTCTTCATATGACAAAGAGTCTTTCAAATTGATCTCTTCTACTAGTAACACCAGCGAATGATCTCCAACACACTACTTTTCAACATGGATACATGAAATACTGGATAAACTAGCCAGACTAGTGGGAAAATCTAACTCATAATAAACCCCACTGATCCGTCTCACAATTTGATATGTCCATGTATAATAAGGACTAAGCTTTCCTTTCTTTCATAATCGCATGACTCTGTTCATAGGGGAGACCTTTAGAATTACCCAATCATCAACCTCAAATTATAAATCTCTTCTTCAAACATTGGCATAGGACTTTTGGCGACTATTAGCTGTCTTAAGCTACTCCTTAGTGATCTTTACTTTCCCCATCGCCTAATGAACAAGGTCAAGCCTAATCTACTTGGTTTTACTCCTCCTATAAAGTTCTTCAAAAGAGGACATCTGAATACTGAATTGGTAGGTATTGTTGTAGGTGAATTCTGTCAATGACAAATGATCCTCTCAACTACCTTTAAAGTAATTACGCAGGCCATTAACATATCCTCAAGGGTCCGAATGGTGCGTTTAACTTGTCCATCATTCTGAGGGTGGAAGGTAGTACTAACGTTCATTTAGGTGCCTAAACCCTTATGAAAAAACTACCAAAACTATGAAGTGAACCTCTGTCTGATGTAATAGACATGACATAACCATACAAACTGACTATCTCCCGAATGTATAGCTTGGCGTAGCTATCCCTGAAATAATTCATCCGTATTGGAAGAAAATGAGTGGACTTTATCATTCGGTCCACAATTACCCAAATGGAGTCATACAAGTTTAGTTACTTTGGAAGCCCTATAATGAATACCATATTAATCATCTCTCACTTCTACAAAGGCAAAGATATCTCTTGGGAAGTGCTACATGGTCTCAAATGCTCTACCTTGCCTTGTTGGCAATTCAAATGCTTAGAAATAAAATTTGCAACATCATTTTTCAGATTATTCCACCAGTAAACAACCTTAAGGTCATGATACATTTTTGTAGAGATGGGGTGAACTACATACCTTAAAGTGTGACCTTCGTCAAGACCTCTCTCTCACAATCCATCAAAATTCGACATATATACCCTACCCTGGTAACTCAAAATCCCATCACCTTTAATTTCAAACACCATTACCTTTTGTTGACCAACATCTTTCTTAATCTGCATTAAGATAGTGTCTTCGGCCTATTTTTCCTTTATTTTGGCAGAAAGAGAGGATTTTTCTATCTCATGAACAATTACTTCTCCATCTTTGGAATCCAAAATTCGATTTCCCAAATTTTTAACTGGGTGAATATCTTTCACCATCTCCCTCTGTCCTTCCTCAACATGAGAAAGAATGCTTATTGATAACCTGCTAAGGGCACTGGCGACCACATTGGCCTTGCTTGGAATATAGTGCAAGATCAAGTCATAATCCTTTAATAGTTTCAACCACCGCCTATGTCTGCATTTCGGTTCACTCTGCGTAAAAGTATGCTGCAAGCATTTGTGATCAATTAAAATATCAACATGCACCCCGTAAATATAATGCTAGTGGATCTTAGGTTCAAAATCCACAACCACTAACTCTATGTAATGATTGGGATAGTTCTTTTAATGCACCTTAAACTACCTAGATACGTAGCCACCACCTTACGATGTTGCATAAGCACACACCCAAGTCCTACTTGAGATGCATTACAGTACACAATAAAACTCTCTATACCCTTGGGAAGGGTCAAAACTAGCGTGGTAGTCAACTTTTCTTTTAGTTTCTCAAAAATATTCTCACATGAGTCAAACTACAAATATTTTTCTTTCCACTAAGTTAACTAAGTAAGAGGAGCAGTTATGGAGGAAAAATACCTACGAACCTTCTGTAGTACCCTATAAAACCCAAAAAGCTCTAAATATCGGTTGGAGTTATGTGTTTAAGCCATTTTCTCACTACCTCAACCTTTTGGGGGTCAACCTTAATACCCCTACTAGAAAAAATGATCCCCAGGAAAGCAATAGAACTAAGCCAAAATTCACATTTGGAAAATTGTACATATAAATCATGATCTTTAAGGGTCTAAAGAATAATTTAGAGGTGATTGCCATGCTTCTCCTCATTCTTTGAATAAAAAAAAATATCATCGATAAAGTCTATGATGAATAGGTCTATAAATTGATGGAACACTATATTCAGTAAATCCATAAAAGCTACAAGGGAATTAGTCAGTCCAAAGGACATCACTAAGAATTCATAATGGACATATTGGGTTCGGAAAATGGTTATAGGAATATCAGCCTCCATAACCTTCAACTGATGATACCCTGATTGAAGATCTATCTTTGAGAAATATTTGGCATCTTGGATTTGGCAAAAAGATCATTAATTCTTGAAAGGGGGTATTTATTTTTAACTGTGACCTTATTCAACTGATGGTAATCTATACATGTCTGGAGTGAACCATCCTTCTTACGCACGAAGAGCACCTGAGCACCCCAACGAGAGACACTTTGGCAAATAAAGACTTTATCAAGAAAGTTCTTTAACTATTCTTTCGACTCTTTTAATTCTATAGGAACCATTCTATATGGAAGAATAGAAATAGGATTAGTGTCCGACAACAAGTCAATGCCAAAATCTATCTCCCTACTAGGTGGTATCCCTGGGAGATTATCGAGAAAGTCTTTCGAGAATTTATTAACTACATGGATAGACTGGAGGGAAGGACTTTCAGTACTAGAATCTTTATCCCGAATAAGATGATACAAATAAACCTTTGATATAATCTTTTGGGCTCTAAGATAAGATATAAACTTCCCTCTGGGTGCTAAAAAATACCCCTCCCACTCTACCACTAGTTCGTTTGGAAAGAAGAAAGTAACTTTTCAAGTTCTACAGTCTAATGTGGCATAACACGAATAGAGCCAATCTATTCCTAAAATAGCATCAAAGTCAATCATATCAAGCTCTACAAGATCCGCCATAGTATCACAATGATCGATAAACTCAACAAAATTTATATACACCCCCTAGCCACAATAGAGACACCAACATGAGTGAAAACAGAGAAAGGTTCCAGAATATTTTCAGACTTAAAACCAAAACTGATTGCCACATAAAGGGTCACATAAGACAAAGTATATCTAAGATCAAGTAACACATACATAGCATGGGAGAAAATTTATAAAGTACCTGTCACCACATCTAGTGAAGCCTTTGCATCCTGATGGTTAGATAAAGCATTTAACCAGATGAGACTCCCACGTTGTTGAAGTAGTACCTTTGGGTGGTGGTGGTGGGGATATAGATATGGATTGGGACTTAGCTCCCCTAATATTACCCTTAGCAAAAGGTTAGTCCATCTGAATATGGGTTACTTGGCCGCAAGAATAACATGCCCGAAGCTCAAAATAGCATTTCCCTGTGTGTTTCCTTCCATATTTACTGCAAAAGGATATTGCTTAAATGACTGAGCCACACTCACCTGGGACTGAGTGCCCTGCACTCCCAAGCCATTATTAGGCTGATAATTCTAAAACCGACTATCCACTGTAGGTTTAGGCATTGGGGCACTAGCCATAGAGTGAGCATTACTCTAAAACTTTGCCATATAACATGAGACACAAACCAAACCGCCTTTGACCAAATTTCAATCATCAAATTGGGACAACCCGACCCATTTCCACTTCTATATATAGTACACACACTGTAAATCTCCAAATTCATTTCTTATTTCACAACCAAAACTGTACCCCTCTCTATCCTTGTCTTATAAACTTCCTCTTAACTTATAATTCTAAGAACCTTCTCTCTCTTTCTTAAACCTTTCATCTTCAAGGTATATTTTCTTCTCTTAATCCTAAGTTATTGCAACTTTATGTTAGAATTGTTAATTAGCCTTGTAGATTGTGGATTGAATTCTTGCAATGACTTGTCAAAGCAAGGTTTTGAAAATCTTGGGAAGATAAAACTCCATTGTTGTGGGGAATCCATTACTGTAGTATTTTGATCTTTTTGTGTGTCATTTAATCGTTAATAACTAACATAGTAGGTGTGTAGCCATTATTTCACATCTTACTTTATTGAATATGGTGTGTTAAAATTGTATGAAAGTGATGGTATTTTGTATATATTTGTATGGTTAATATTGTAGGGAATGACATTGTTCAATAATAGTTTAATTAAAACAAAATTGGTGGAGTTGATGGTGTAAAGGGGTTGATTTTGTGCAATAATTGTATGTTATGCCATGAGAATATTTGAATTGCAATTTGTTGTGGAATATGTTGGGTTTATGGAGTGAAATTTTGAATAGAAAAGGGAAAATAAAAGCCACAATTTGAGTTGTAAATGTGCTAATAATGTTGTCAATAATGTTGGTGCCCAAAGGTCAAAGTGTATATCGGCGAAGTATGAGTACCCGACAACACAACTTAATTGGTTCATGATAATACATTAAATGTGGGGTGGTGATTTCACTACCCTCCTATTAATTATGGTTAGTTTTATTATGTGTGGCTGACATGAATATATTATAAACCCATGTGATATGGCTCCCAAAGAAAGCTCGGAAAAAGACAAGCATCCACATCTTAGAAGGGACAGAAAAGAGCACGAAAAGAGAAATCCTCCTCATCCTCTTTTCAAGTGACTTGATGCACTTTCGGCATTAAATGGGTTGAACAGGATTGTCGGGAGTGGTATAAAGAAAAAAATCACCTAGCTACTTTCCAATAGAGGTAATATATAGAGAAAGTCTGGCGAGGCACTACCTTCGTATTATGGCCAGAATCACCCAACTCAAGCTTGAGTTTATTTTTTAAGATCAGGGTAAATGTAATTTGAACTAGATCCAAAAATTTTACTACAATTAGTTCCCAAACACCCGTAGGAATGAAGTGAAAGTGCGAGGGAAGATCTTATATTTGACATCTAAATTGTTGAACTCATACCTCGATGCACCTGTGGTAGATTATTCAAGGATGAAATAATTTTATAGAAGGCCTCCGTATAGAGATATCAAGCACACACCAGATATCAAGCACACACCAGATGAAAGATTACGATGCAAGCCAAGGCCTAGATATCAGCAATGCAGAATTACATGCATATGATGAAAGCTTCTTATGCCATCTTTATAGCATGATAGAGCTCACCGTGATGAGTGGAGAACGTGTACCTACTACTAAGTAGTTTCACCAATTAGATTATGATTATCTACTAAATAAGTACTCACGAGCTATGTGTGGAGTGGGGCCAGCTTTCAAGGAACTAGTAGATAATGATGCACCAACAGATGAGGATCGAAGACTGTTGGATTTCAACATGGAGATTGAATCTAGCAAGGACAATTCTGATGTAGGTTGAATGACCCCAGATATAGAAGAAGAGTCTTACAAGCCAAGGTTTTTTTATTATGTATTCGTACTGGGGACAGTGCTTTACATAAAAGTGTGGGGAGGCTAAAAGTACTTCTAGATTGCTTACTATTTTTCCTTCTCTTTAGTGCATTCGTTTTGCCTCTTTGTATATGTTAGTTTGGTGCATTTATTTTACTTTTGTGTATATGATAGTTTGCTTTTTAGATATATTTATATTTTATTCTTGATGATTGTTGGATGACGACTGTCTTAAGATAAAATCAGTCATTCGTAGGACCTAAAAAGTAAATTTAAGTTGTTCTAGTAGGCCCTACAAAAAAATAAGCATGTGATAAATCTTTACTATTGAGACACCTAAGTTCTAGTTTATGACTCATATTGTGATTGTTGGCTTAAAGTGAATTCATATGATTGTTTTGTTAAGAATCTGTAATGATCCAGTTGGAGTTTAGCATGTACCATGTGTGTGAGAGGGTATTCATGTATTCCTTGTTGCAATTGGTTCTAGAACTTTCCTAGTGTGTGTACAAAATAAAATAGCGAATGTGAGTTTAGGAGATGATTTAAGCACTTCTCTGATAGCCATTTTTCATACCCTCTTTTGAACCACCTTTGTGCAGAATCTTAGCTAGCCTCATTGAGCCTTTAACTTATTCTTTGGTAACCTCATCTGTAGCCTAATTCTTCCTTGATTAACCTCGACTTGATCTAAATCTCCTAAGTACTTTAGTAAAAAAAAAATTAGTAAGGAGTTTGTAAATAAAAGGAGAAAAAATGTGAAAATGAAACCCCAAAGGAATAGTTTTTGGTGTGCAAATTTGATAACTTTGGTTGGAAGTGAGACATATATAAAAAAAGGCATAAAAATTTGTTCAAAATGAAATGATATGAACATAGAAAATACTCCTACCATAAGTTAGTGAGTAAGCTTCATGAAATGGGGTGAAAGAAAAATATATGTGAAGTTAGTATAAGTGAAAATTGGTTGTTAGAGATTGGTCTTCATTATCTAATGTAGTGTATTAAAGAGTATAGGGAAGATAGCCACTATTACTAGCTATAATAGTTCCTACCTATCCCTTACCCTATATTACAACCCGTACAGACATATTTGATCCTAATCTTAACATTCTGATATTAGTGGAGCACTACACGAAGAGCAAGCATATGGTCATCATTTGTAATTTGATAATTCTGTATGAGAGTTAGTGCAACTTGGTTCTTATACCCATTGTGCTAGAAATTGAATTATTACGAGTGATTATTGGGTAACTTTTTTGTTGTGAGGGCATATGTTTTATGAAAAGTTGGGTAATTTATATGATTTCTTTGCTCAAATGGTATGCATAAATTTTCCAACTTAATGAGTTGATTCTTGAGGGTAGGTCATCTTTAGTAATCATTCTTGAATCTACTTCGTCTTTTATATTCCTTGTGTTAGACTATTTGTGCATCTTATTTTTCCTTTGTGGGTGTTAAGTCTTATGTATGCATAAATAGATAAGTCGTTTGAGGATGAACAAAGATTTAAGTGTGGAGTGGTGATATTGGGTGTATTTATATGCCTAAGAATCATAACTTACCCATATTTTAGCTAAGCTTCAAGAGCAAAATGCGCAGTTTCTTATGTTCTTACTCTACCTTTTTGTAACTAAGCTAACCTATATTATTAGCATGATTTAGGTGTTAATGAGGTAGATGGAGATATGATGGTACTATGAAATATGGATGGAAGATGACACAAGAGAAAGTAAATGTTGGACCAAATATTGAGCCTAAAGACTATGTCTAAGACTAATTTGTCATTTAAACTTAGTCATTTAAAGTTAGTCATGGGACTTTGAAGACAATTAGGTGAGAAAAGTTACTAAAAGTACTTAATTCTGACAATTCACGTATTCTATTCCATTTTGTATTATTGTTGAATTAGAGAAGGGTGGCTTAGAGGAGACAAAAAGAATGACTTTAACTTTGTTCACAATTTACACACCAAGATTATCTTTTATCTTTTGGTATGATGAATATGACTATGGTGATTTTCATTTTATCCATGAGTAGCTAAGCTCCTTGGTTAGGGTTATGGAATCCTTTTAGCATACTATTTATTTGTATGGGTTTTGAATTCATTATACATTAATTCACTTATATCATACTATCTTTGTTATTCTTGAATTTTCGTGGTTGCAAACATAGAGAATGTGCCATTGAAATATAACTTGTTTGATAGAAAGGATAATGATTTGAAAAGAGAGTAGTGATAAGAAAATAGGGTTTCCAACCTCTACTTCACACGTTAATTCCTTAATAGGGTTAACAACTTAGAGATTTCCTATAATTGTGTAAACACTTTTGATTTGAGAGAACTAAAGTGAACTAATCCTTGATGGTTGAGAAACTCTTGGATTAAGATATTGAACACGTTTCTTTATAAGTATATGCATGTATGAATTCTAAACACCATAGTTAGAAAGTATTGAAAACTACTAGGTGGACATAACCCAAGCTTGTTATACTTTATATTCAAATACTATTACAAGTATTGCTTCACTGTTGCACTGAAACTATTACTTCGTGCTCAAATCAAAACCCCCTTATTATGTTTTTGTGGAAATAAATGATTAAAAGTCAACTAATCTACCTATTACTAAATTAAAACCATATTTCCTATGGGATTCGACCCCCACCTAGTTCGGTTTTATGTATGACAATGACCACTTACACTATTGTCAAAGAGTTGTAATTTGGGCATATCAAAAGTTGAACAAGAAGTTCTCCAAGATAGCTAATCCTCTTGGTATGTGATGAGTGTTGAATTTACCACTCATTTCCACTCAACATTCGTGCACATTGCCATAATTTAAATGTATAAAGGATACATCTATATGATTGAATGAACTAATATTCATATTTTGTAGGCAAACAGGTTAAGACAAGAAAAGTTGAGGACTTGAGCTACAAAAGAATCAAAAGAGAGATAGGAAGTGCAATTGGATGACCTGGTGCAGAAATAGGCCTCAATTACTACAATTGCTATCTGAGGGTTACGATCACAACTATTTTGGAAGACCAACAATCATGATTGTGTGAATCTACCTGCAGGTGTGGTAGCCGCAATCGTAACAACTCTAGTTTGATTGCAGCAATATGGGATTACGTATAGGGGCAGTTTTGTAATTTTAACAGCCGACCCCAAATCCCTTAAATGCTTAAAACCCTTTCTCATATGGGATATTCTTGATACAAAAAATATTTTTAATTTGAAGTTGAAACCCTAAATTGGGAAAGAGTTGTAATTTGATTTTGAGACTTTTAATTTAGTAATTTCGTGAAGAAAGGATGCTTTGCATAACCCTTATGGTATATTTTTCTCTCCTTTCTTCATGAGTAGCTAAATTTATTTGTCTTGGTATTATGTTTAACCAAGGTTCAATTAGTTATATGTTGTGATATATTTGTGTACATGCTAGTTTATTGATGATGGGTTCTACTTTTGCTTGAGTAAATTAGTTGGTATTTATGGGTAAAAACCCCAAACACCCAAATAGGTTTATGGGTGAAAATCCAAAACTCTTGAAAGCTTAAACTATCCTTGAAAGAAGAGTTTGGGTGAACTTTAGGAACCCACACCATCCTTCAAAGAGGGGTGTACGAACCAAACAAATAGTAGACAATTAATGGGTGTAATGGGCTAACTTTCACTATCTGAGACATAAAGGTGATTTTGAGGTTTACTATACCTTTGATATTTTTCCTAAAAAAAGGGATACCCAATTGAGGTGATAGGTGAATATAATTAACAAACTTGGTAGGTATTCAAAAGGTTCAACAAGTTAAATTCTTGAGGTTTTGTTGATGAACTAGCCTCATGAGTTCTAGACCTAGCTTACCATATTGTTAATCTACTAGCATGTGCATCAAACTTCTATATACCCATTCCTAATTTTCCCTTAGGTAGACATAATCCCAAAATTCTCTACATAGCGAAGTTAAATTACAATTCTTGCATAGTGTAGAATCAAGTCACTAGTGACAAACATTCTCCCAAAACCAACCCCCTATTTTAATCATATTTTTTACATTATTTGAACTTTGGGTTTTTTCTTAGTAATTTTTGAGATACATACAATTATAATACTAATTTTCACTCCTTGTGAATTCGACCTTAAAAAAATTAGGATATTGACAACAACCGTCCTCTACCACTGCACATGGTATAGGTCAGTGTTATCAAAATAACATTGTTGCTAGGCAGTGAAATTTAATTTTCACTAGTACGATATTGATTCTTACTTAAGGTATACCCATAGTGGTGGGTATTTATTTTGGTGGTTGTTTTTTTTTTCCTTTTAGGTGATCTACGTAGCATAATGGAACAATGAGTGATAATGCTAGTAAAGTCGAGTCTTTTGAAGACCCTCTTAATATGAGGGGAAATTCAACGATGCTGGTCATTAAAGATACATCCATATCGCACCTACTCATGGGAACAATCTCTTTCATGTCACAAGATTCATGTTGCACATGTTGCAAATAAACGGACTTTATGGGGGGGAAACTTGTGAGGACCCTAACCTTCACTTGAAGAATTTTGTAGACGTGTGACACCATCTGATATTCCACACATAACCCAAGATCAATCCATCTTCTTCTTTTCCCATTCACTCTTATAGGTGAGGCGGTACTATGGCTCCATTCTCTTTTAGTCGGTTCTATCACTTTATGGGATGAACTCACTACAACCTTTCTTGACAAGTATTTCCCACCATGCAAAATGCTCTAATTGAGGGATGCGATCATCTACTTTATCTAATTGATTGGATAACCCTTGTATGACGTGTGGGAAAGATTCAATGGAAAGCTGACTCAATATCTGAACCACGAGGTCCTAGAGAAGATGCTTCTCTAAATCTTCTACTGAGCCCTTGATTCACTCAACAAAACTATGGTAGAAAATGCGGCGGGTGACTCTCTTGTAAAATTAAATTATCAAGCGGTGATGAATTTCCTTAAGGAGGTTACCAATAAAATCTAGGGTTGGCATACACAAGATACCACGGTTCCTAAGATTTCTCCCACTACATCCTTGGTTGTCAAGGAACAAAGAAAAAAAGATGAAGAAAGAGAGGAGAATATATCTAAGATGATGAAATAATTAGAGATTTTGACAAAATGTATGATAGGTGCACTTGCAAAAGTGGTAAATACCATGGCTTCGAAAGCCTATGAGGATGATGAAGAGGCCAAAAAGCTCCATGAGGATATTTTGTACTTGGCAAACTATTCGGGGGTTCAAACCCCACAAATCTAAGGAAAGGTAGGAATAAAGGTTTGATGGACCATGAACATGACCGTGATTAGAGGGAGAGAGATTGTGGTTATTACGGGTATGTGCCCCCTCATGCTCGGGTAGAGAACAAAGGTGGTAGCATCGTCGACTTCGACAAATATAAAACTAAAGATGTCTTGGCAAGGATTTTTATAAGAGTGGAAAGAATGGAAAAAGTGGTCCATGAAATGAAAAGTCTATTTTAGCAACTTAATCAAACTGTGGTATCCCACTCTGCCTCCATTAAGTAATTAGAGGGCAAATTTTCAACTAATTGAATTCTAAGCCAAAGGGTGGTCTTCCTAATGACGCTATTGTAAACCCAAAAAATAAAGCTCAAGTTTTAGCAATAGTCACTAGAAGTGGGAAAACCCATGGAGATCACTTGAAATAAGATTTTGGTGAAAATATACCCAAGGTTAAATAAAAATAAGTTCCATCACAATCTCATGAAGAAGTAGAAGAATCAAAATAGGTAAAGTTGATGAAGAGGTGGTGTAAAAGGAGAAACTACAAAGTGTGTGATGCCTACAATATAAGTCACTCCCCCATTTTATCAAAGGTATCAAAGAAAAAATGATGGTTATAAACTTAAGAAATTCATGGCAAAGCTTAGCAACCTCTCTATCAATATCTCATTTATTAAATGGATCTAAGAGATCCCAAGATATGCTAACCTCATGAAGAAGTTGATGTCAAAAAAGAATCTCATCGAAGGTTACATGATCAAAGTCACCCCTGGTTGTAGTGCTATAATGAGTAGAATAATTGTAGAAAAGAAAGAAGTCCCTGGAGCTTTTACCATCCCTTACACTATTGGAACGCATATGTTTGCAAAAAATGTATGTGACCACGGTGTGACTATAAGCATCATGCCTTTTGTCATTTACAAAAAGCTCAAACTAGACACCTTAAATCCAACATCTATGAGACTTTTAATGGTGGATTGGACCATCAAGAGGCTTGTTGGGATTTTGTTTGATGTTCTAGTCAAAGTGGACCAATTTATACTTTTGGTGGACTTTTTGGTTTTAGATTATGAAATGGACCAAGAGATTCCCATCATTCTTGGTCGACCTTTATTAGCCACCGAAAGAGCCATTGTCAACATAGAGTTGGGTGGGATGAGGTTTAGAGTTCACGATGATGAGGTCTCCTTTTAAGTATGCAAAACAAAAAAATAACCCTTGGAACATCAAGTGATATCGGTGATTGATGTTAAAAATGAAGAAGTGGATGTGAGGCCCTTGAGGATAGGGGAAAGTGTGAAATTCTTGCATACTAATCTGAATAGAGGAAAATCTATCAGATTATGAAATAAGCTGAATAGGGGAAAATAGGAGAGCAGAAATGCCCTCAGTTATGGCGATCACCTGCCATTGGCCGTTATTAAGGAACCCCACATGTCTACAATAATGGAACCTTAACCGCGATCTTGGTTACATCAGTTTTATAAACACCTAAACCCCCACCTCCTCTCAACCTTCCCTTCTTAACTTTTATCTCTAATCAGACCTAGTTCTAGAAAAAATATGAGCACTCCAATATCTTTGCATTCTTCTTACATCACTTATCCGGTAGGTGCCTTAAATCTATTTCTTGATTGTGAAAATAGGCTATAGAATGCATGTTATATGGAAGGCCTGAAATCATGTATTTCATGCTTAAATGATTTATATATTGTACTTGTGTGGTGTTTAGCTTCCAGAATATGGTGTGCATATGGGTAGGGAAGTCTTGAGTAGCCAAAGATGCATGAAATTGAGAAAAATAAAAAGTTCTCACCAACTGCTCAATAGGTTGCCATGTGAGTTTTCCTTAATTGTTTTTGGATTTTAGGAGCATAATTGAGTATCTAGTTGTCTTGTTCAACACTTTTATTGTAAATTCTTACTTTAGAATATGTTGTTGGCTTCAAATTTGAATTTTTGGATATTTAAAAATTAGGTTTAAACCAGACGCTTATACCACAATATCTATGGGCACCCAAATACAAACATGGGTGAGTTTGAAGTGAAAGGGTGTAAATTGAGAAATAGGTTGGCAGAGAGACTTCTCCTTGAAAATAAAGTTTCATGGATAGCAAAAAAGAGTAACATCCATATGAATGAATTCACGGCCGAGGCTCAAATTTTGGGTAAACATCATATCCAGTCGAGTTTCCCACAATACAATATGACAGCAGTCTTAGATTTGCGAGCTCAGATGGTTTCTTTATAATAACTGAGCTTTGCAAGAGGGATAGGGTTTAGTAATACTCTGGAGATAGTTGGGTGCACCCTGACACTGCTATCTATTCTTTGATAATTTAAGGAGAGGGCACATCGGGTAAAATGAAGAAGAGAAAGATCAATTTTGGAAATTCGAGATGTGAGGAGCCTGAGTTTTGTAGGACATCCACTATGGGGCCTCCTAATTATATTAGAGTTGATATTACGACCATTAGGGATCTCATGTTAGGTTTAACTCAGGGGCTAGGAGAACCCTAAACCACCCATCATTCAAATGTACCCCGATCTGATTATGAGGAGTACAGGAAGGGCAAAAAAAGCAAGGAATTATCATTTATATGATTTAGAGAGCCTGCTCATCTTTGGCAAAGTCAAATTATTATATCTAGGTTGCAAATGAGAAGATTGTAGAAAGGGAGAAGGAGAGATATAATTCCTTTAGCATGATGTGGCAGGGGGTGAAGGGCCTATGGAAGTTCTTAAAACACCATGATAGACTACGTTCTTCCCAAGCGGACAGTGAAAATGAAGCTCCAGCTGAGTGGTCTGATCTTGAGGATGCTGATAATGATCTAGATTTTACAAACGAGAGCAGTTCTTGATATGGTTTTAAGGACAACCCTTAGCTCATCTTATTCTTAATTGTTTATGCAGTAAGGACACTACTTGCTACTTAGTTGGGGTTCTTATCTCTGTATTTATTTTATTTGGTCTTGTATTATAAATATTTTTGGATGTTTTTATATTCTTTTCGGTTGCAGTATTTTGGTACTCTGATTATGCCCACATTTGCATGTACTAGTTGTTTTGTTTCATTATTAGATCTTTGTGTTATCTTTATTTTTATTGTGATGATATCCAACGAGCATTTCCCTATAATATATTGAGTGATGTCATTCTTATGAGAAAATATCATGATAAGGTTATGAGCTATGGGTGCAGAGGAAGTTTTAGTTCCCGTATCATTGAGGTCATAAGTGTAAGAAAAATCTGAGTACCTGTGGCATTTTAGGATTTGGCACCACACTTGTACCTGTGTCAAAGTCTGGTGACAATATGGTTTGCCAGTGTAAAAGAGAAAATGTGAGATGAAGGCTTATGTTTGTACGATAGTTAGCAAATTATGCATGGTACAAATACAAAGCTAACATCTCCCTCTGTCAAAAAAGTTTTATTGAAAATTTGAGGACACAGATGTGAGCAATCTTTTAACGACACTTTGTTCATTTTTTGACTCTTAATAGTTTTGGCGTGTAAAAAAATTGGGAGATACTTCATTTTTGTCTCTAGAGGAAGGGGCAATTGAGCCTCCTTGGCGATTCTTGCATGCCGTTTATGGTGAGCTGGTTTGTTCAAATCTCATGTGTACTTGTACCATCTAGAACTTGCTCCATTAGTCTCTCAAGGTTAATTTGTATTATACTTGATTGGGAAGATGATCTTAGGATATCTTTATGACATCAGAAGTCCACTTTAGCCTAAAAATCCTACCCTTGCATAGACGTTATCCCTAGTCACCCATTTTTATCCTTTAGGCCTTTCTTTGGCAAACACATTACAACTTGTGAGCCTCTTAAGTTTTATCCCTCTATTGAATCCTATCCTTCTTGAACTTGAGGTTAAAAAACTATGTTAGGGGTGGTGATGATTGAAAAAGGTAACTTTGGGCTATGAAGTTGTAAGTGAGTGCCCAAGAGCTTAAGTATTTAGAAAAAATAAATAATAAAAAGGAAAGGATCCAACAAAGGAATGAGAAACATAAAGGGTGCAAGAAAAAAAAGTGAAAAGAAAATGGGTAGACTAAGAAATAGAAAGTAGGCATATGTTTAAAGAGTAAAAACAAAAGAAGTGTCCCATGATCAAAAGTAGGATGTAATGGTGTGATGTAAATGTTCAAGAAGAGTATAGCCATTTTGTTCCTAAAAGATATCCTACCCTAACCCAAACTTACGTTACAAACGTAAAAATCCATTTATGATTTCCAACCAAGTATTTTCACTCTGCCTATGGCACGGTACTTGTTAGCATCGATAGTTCTAGAGACAAAAAGATAGAGAGAGAGTGTTTCAAACTTAAATTTCTTTTTGTATATTTGATGACTTGGTGTGTGAAATTTACTTTCTTATGTGGAGGCATGTAAACAAGTTAAGGTAGGTGATTTTATCATCCTCCACAAAATGAGGCAAAAGGAGTATAATGTAGTTGAGCTCGAAGGTGAGTCATTTCTAGAGTATTAGTGATTGTTGCATGGTTGCTCTTTAAAATCTCCGGCATCCTTGGAAAATCACATTTTATTTTATGGGTGTCGTGAAAATAGTTTTGCCCATGTTTGAAGAGCTAAATTATGGTATTTACTAAGTTTGAAGTCATTATGATCATTGGGTCATTCAATGCGGGCATAAAAGTGCATAGTCTCATGGTAATAGGTAGTGTTACTTGAGAAAAACTAAAGCTTTAAGTTGGGGCTGAATTTACCACTTACTAGTATATGTGCCCGCGTGATGCGCGAATAATACTAAAATATCATTTTTAATTATTTCATATTAGAATGTATCATTTGAATATTTTAAATCATACTATCTTTGAAAAAATTATAACTGTCATATTATTTCTCAATGACATGCAAAAATAAAATAATTTTTTATCCCCCTCCCCCAATCCAGCTAGCTCCCACCTCCACCTCCAATTTTTTTTTCTAAAAAAACAATACATATATATCCCCTTCCCCGTCTACACTCGTGATTATAGAATTTTAATATTATTGATTATCACTTTAAATTATGCCAATGTTTGTTACTTAACTTGCTCTAACTAAGTAGTTAAAGACAATAAAAGATAATATAAGCTATATTCTCAACATGATATCCTTGCATATTTTCACAATATAATACAATTAATATTTATATCCATGTGATGAAAAACATTGTGAAAACTTATAATATGACTTATAATTAATATTACTTTAATATATATTCTATTATAATCTTATTTCTTAATCAATGTACTTAATAAGAAATTTTCATGAATACAATGAAAAATAAAATATGTATCAGAATATCTTATAAGTTTCTTAAATAATTTAATTTTTCCCTACTCATTTAATAATATCTATATTATTTTTATTTAAATTATTGCTCAAAATTATATCTGAATTTTTAACGGTGAAAAATTATTTATTTTTAATTTTATTAACATTAAGTAACCCCCACAACTTTGAAAATTCACCTTTAATTTTTTTATGTATAATATACATTAATTATTTTCAAAAATTAATTCAAAATATTTTCTATCCTTATATTATTTGCATTTAATTTTTATTATTTAATGTTTTTATTTATGACTCATTTTCTGAAAATTACTTCTTTATCAAAATCTCAATATGATTTTTAAGTACAGGCACACAAATTAAAATAACCTACAATACGTTAAAATGCAAATTTAAACATTAACCAAAATTATATTATTTTTATTAATATAATTAATCTATGCATTGAAAAAACTTAAAGACAAAAAATAACTTAATCTAGCATATAGAATTTAGTAATTATGTTCGTTAATAAAGGGAAAAGTTTCATCATCTCACAAACTCAACTTAGTTTTTTCCTATTAAATTTTTTCTGCAGTTAAAAGTAAAGAATCTTAAAACTATATAATTTTCTATAATATCTTTTCTATAAATAGTAATACATTTAATATTTGCATCATTTGAAATCAAAATGAATTTGTGAGGAATAAAAACTTTGTCCATCGTATAGAAACTTCATTTCGTCTATCCATATTTTTTATCATTTAAAGATAAAATAAAAATACAAGAAAATTACATAAAAAAATATAATATAATATAATATAATAACATTTACACTATTATTGGTGCAAACGAATCACATTAAAATAAAATTTTTACTATTACAACTCAAAATTAACTAATTGCTACTATTAATCTTTTCATTACTCTACACAACTGTTTGAGTTCAAACAGTTCTACAATCCTTCAAATAAGTTTTTTTTAAGTTTGTTTTCAATTGAAAGAGATTTTGAAAAACAATGAATTAATTCAACAATTGAATGAAACAAAATATCTAAACACACTCCATAAAAAAATATTATAAAAGATATATACAGATGTATGTATAATAAATATTCGATAATATATTTTCAAAAAAATATTACACTACAGACTCAATAAGTATATTAAGGTAAAGAAATTGTCATGAACCTTAACAAAATGGAAGCAATAGAATGAGGTGATATTGGAAACACATATTAAGTTATATTGGAGAAAAATAAGTTTTATCCATAATATTACTTGTTAAATCGAATCACAAAAAATAGATATTGCCATCAATATAAGTTGGTAGACCTTAAAGTTAACAGAAAACTATGAATATGAGTATCATATCCTTCCTGCATATAAAAAAATAAAAATATAAGTTAATTCTAAAAATGAATGAAGTATAAAGAAAAATATTTCGCTCTATGGTGTATGTATAACCGAGATTAAGAAGCTAGAATCTCAATCCGATTCAAATTTCAATAAAATTTAAATTTAAAATCAAATACGTTTATTATTATTATTCGTTATCTTATACTTTTTGCAAATATAATCCATAATTATCTTGTTATCTATAAACATGAATTGAAATATATTTGAAATCAATAAGCTAAATTATATATATTTAAAGTAAATAATAAAAGATAAAAAGACTAATTTGGTATACTTTTCCATCCTCGCTATTCTACCTTTTTCTAATGTTTTTTTGGTTATCCTACTTTTCTTTCTTTCATTTATTTATTTGTTAAAAATAAATTATTTCTTTGGTAAGATTTAGTAATGGTTCAAATATATAAATGAATTGCAAGTAAATATATATGTTAGATTTAGAAAAATTTTAATCCATATTTATAATTTTAAATTTTTGAAAGTAAGGGTGAAGTTTGGATACTCCATCACAGGTAGATATTATAGTTGTATAAATAATTGCAAATATGCTTAGATATTATTATTATTATTATTATTAATGATATTATTATTAATGCTACTATCACTACTACAACTATAATTACTACATAGTACTATTAATACTGCTTATTATAATTTAATATTTAAATAAAACAAATTTAAATATATTTGATAACATTAGAAAGAGATAAGTTTATACAATAGTTAAAATGCACTTAGAACTCTTCTATTATGAGATTCTATTTATAACTTGCAAATAAACCTTATTATTTATCATTTATTACTAAGTACTACGTAATCCTCTTTATTATTATTATTATTATTATTATTATTATTATAATTATTATTATTATTATTATTATTACCACTACTACTATTTCGTTCTGCCCGTACTACTATTATTTGTTTATTTATTTATTTATTTACTTTTATTATTATTATTATTATTAGTAATAGTAGTAGAAGCAGTATTTTTGTTGTTGTTCGCTGCAAGATACTGCACATATTACACACTACTAAAACTACTATTAGTTATTATTATTACTTATAACACTTCGATTTTTTGAATCGGAGTGCTACACGGTGCTTATGACCCCGAAAGATCACAAGATAACCCATGACTGATATCTATACCTATATACTGCATAATATATCATGAAAATATGGAAACATGTACTGAATGATCATACGTTTCAAATCTAAGTAAAACATCTGATAAGACAATATCTGGAAATGGTATAAAAATACCAAAACAAATCTGATATAACTGTCTGACATGTTATAGTATGGAAAGCCTCTAAAATATTTGAAGAAGGAGTTGATGGGACACGTCCCCAACTAACTCCATCTAGTAACTGAACTAAAATAGCAAATGAAGCAATAATCATATTGTCCTCAAATGAGAAGGACTCACTGCAAACTATGAACACTGAAATACTACTACTGATCTGGAGCTCATGCCTCTGAACCTATGGTGTAACATAAGAGAGAGCACTATAGCGTAAATGCATCAGTACGTCTGAATGTACTGAGTATACGAGTAAGGTAAGCTAAGTGCAAAGGGTTATACGCATGAACAATGCTGACTACTATGAACGTGAGAATACATACATGCATAAGCAACTATAACAGAACTCGTGGTGATACTGGCTATTGAGTCTGAATACTGATGACATGACTTTACTGATACTAAGCTACTGAATGATGAATGACTATTTTTGATAGTTCGATTTATGAAGAAGTGGTCTAATTGACTATGTCTAACAGTCCTGAAACTAAATACTGATAACATAAGCTATGACAACTGACATAACTGATATAATTGTGATGATCGACAAGACCGACGTAACTGATCCTGAGCAACTGTATTTAACAGTCTGAGTTCTGACGGAACTATCTGAGTTCCATTCTATATAGATTAACTGAATTTCAGATCAGTCCTATCTAGTGGGTGATCTTTAAATCTGATGATTCTGATACTGATTAACTATAGTTAAGATCAGTCCTATCTAATGGGTGATCTTTAAATATATTTATAATGATAAGGATTAACTGTCTCTAACAGTACTGAATTTGTACTACTGTATTGAGTTGACTGTATCTGACAGTCTTGAATCTGTAACTAAAACTGTGAGATATATTCATCTAACCGACATGCCCCATGCTAAGATGACTGGGGTCTAATCTCTGCCTTGACTGGAAGGGTGTCAGTACCGCGCCACCAGTAAAGACAACTGCTGTGGAGTTAGTCCTAATCTAGTGGGTGACTCCTGGGATCAGTCCTATACATATAAATATGCTAACGGGTGACCCTTGAGTATGCCAGTCCAATCTAATGGGTGATATCTCGTACCTATGCTAGCTAAGTAGTTCTGGAAATTAGGGATTGCTTCTAAGGATATCCGTCCTTTCTAGCAGTTGAGTCCCCATCCCTAGGCTCAGTTGGTGCTGAATCCTACTCTCATCTGAAAGACACTGAACTGGATAACTGAGATAAATTGAATAATTTAACTGAACTGATTAGTTGAACTAATATTGATTAACTGAACTGATACTAGTGATTTTATTTAGCGGAGCTAAACTAAGTTTACTGAGTTTTCTTGACTGAAGGAACGTACTGAGTTCTAAGGACCGACTGAGAGTACCAAAATTACTAACATCTCTAGGAATACTGTTGTTACTAAGATCACTGAGATTACTGAGTACTGAGGTTACTGAACTACTGAGACTGCTGAGATTTTTGAGTTTTCCTGAGTCACATGACTAACTAAATTTTATAGAACATGGCTTGACTGAGAGTATCGTGATAACATGACATAGCACTAGGCACCTAGCTATATTATTTTGGATACAAGTACCCCAAGACTTGATAGAAGGAAACTGACACACATGACTGACTTGATCATAAGAATAATGTCCACAATTCACAATATTATAAGTAGGGGATTTCATACTACACTTGGTTTTCAACATCTTATACATGGACGGGGATGCGCACAATATACATATACTCGTGCTGCTTCAGTATTATCCTCATTCCATATCACAACAATAACATACAATAATAACGTGGAGTTCATGTGGAATAATAGAGAATAGAATATGGGCTTGTCATTTAAGCACTATTAAGTCATAAAAACATGGATTCTATCATTCTTGGCATTTTATCAAACACCTTACATGCACAACTTCGGGCATAGGTGTACTTATCAATTTGACAATCTTAATCCATCCAAAATTTATGGGTTTTAAGTAACATACTTAGATGCTTTATGAAAAATACAACAAGATACAACCTTGAATCCAAACAACAATCATCAACATGAATATAGTCATAACAAAATAAGAAAATCACAATTTATAATTTAAAGCATGATTCTTGAACTCCCCAAACGAAAGGAATTCGTGGATGAACACTACGCATACCTGACTCAAGTTTCTTGATGATATTGAACTTGAAGGATTTGAAATCCTTTAATTTTTGAACAAGATTGGGTCTTGTTCTTGGAGATTAAATTCAGAGAGAAACCCTATTTTTTGTTTATGGAATAAAAATGAGCAAAATGGCTGAATTCAGACTCATCTTGGTATATATAGGTGAGTGGTAAGTCACCAAAATACCCCTGTTAAAACAACCTGGAAATAAACTTAATATGGCGTGTGATGGTCTGACTGACGGTCCGTTAGACACTTGACGGTCCGTCACTTAGCCTGTCCGATGTGGACAAGAAATGGGGTTCATTGTATAAGAGTTGATGGCCTGGATAACGTTCAGTCACAACTTTGATGGTCCGTCAACTCATACATCAGTCCTTATCCAGTAAGTGGATCAACTGTCTTGGCTGTGACGGTCAAAGTGGCGGTCGGTCAGTTATGTGGCAGTCCATCAACTTGGCCGTCATACCTGGGCGTTTCTGACAGTTCCAAATAAAACATCCATAACTTTCTCGTCTGATGTCAGATTTAGAAAAAATTGGTACCATTGGAAAGCTAACTTAATGTCCCACTTGATTAAAAGTCAAAATCTCAAAAATACCACGTGTACAAACATCAGTTTGCATTTCAAAGTAAGTTGTAGCATCCTTGAGATGATTTCTAGCTAGGAGAAAAACAAGGGTATTACAAAACGTGGTGCTAATATTGGTTTGGATTTTTTTGGGTATTACAATATCTCCACCTTGGGAACATTCATCCTCGAATGAGAATGACTGAGATGGAAGAAAAGATCAACTGAAGAACATTCAATACATACACTACTGAAACATGGTTTTGGGACTAACATGACTAATAAGCTAAATACATTATACTAAATATGCATAGCTGATGCATGAGTAGCTGATTTATGAATGCACGACTGAGTGTTTTGATAAACTGAGTTTCTCATAATTAGAATGCATATCTGATGCCTAATTGATGAGATGAATCCATGCATATCTGATGCATGATTATACAACTGACATGATACATGAATGCATGACAGAAAGTATTGATAAGCTGATTACGCATATCTAATGCGTGAGTATACGACTGAATGGGCTCAGGAATATGCAGTTGAACATGCAATGGTAAAGTACCAAGTTTGAACTGAAAACTAAACATGGAACTGAATACAAAGTTTGGTACTAAAATATGAACATGGGAACGAGTAAGTTCAAAGAAGACTGTCACCTTGAAATGAAAATATCGATGAGTCTAAGATTAATCACTCCATATGCATGAGGTGAAACATAAAAACATAATTGAGTCTGGAATGTGATATGTGAAATGAACTGAGTCTATAATTCCAAACATGGATAGAGTATCGTATTGTGGACTAAACTCATCCATTGAGTACATTGCTTACTGCTGAGTTTGGGAGATAGAGGTTCGGCTCATATATAACACTTCCTCCAAGATAGATTTAACAAAAAAATGACATATTTAAATCATGAAAGTTTGGGGGCTATAATGTATCTCCCTTGTTGGGACACAATGTCCCTTAAAAGATGCTGGACTGACGTTCTTAAGATATTAAGGAAGTTGAGGCAATGCACAAGGCATCTACGAACTAGATTGTAACTGAACCTCGGGAGTCTGGGACTAATGCATGATGCATGAACAGGACTGAACTTACAACTACTAGGAGGTTCTACTTGGAATAGTTACATTCCCTAAGATCTTGGATAGCATGAATAATTGCAAGGATGAGGAAATAAACAATACAAATCTTTCTTCTCGATTGCTAAACTGACTTGCTGGCTTTACTAACTAACTCATGCTGAAACATATGTCCAAATTAGAGAAAGAGATCTAAAAATGCATACCATGAACATGAAAGACTGGTAACATACCTGAATCTAGGTCAGGGAAACTTTCTGGATCATGACGGGTCTGGAGTGCATAAAGATTATTCTGATGCTGACCACTCTTGGTGCTTTCTTGACACAACTCTTTACGCCTCTATGCTAGAACTCTACACCCTCGCATCCTGTGGCTTTGTTTGACACACCCAAAGCATACATCACTACCTTCCCTACACGTACCTAGGTAATTCTTACCATACTCTTAGCAAAGTAGAAAAGTAAGACGTCCATTCTCACTACCCTGGGCCTTTGAGCCTGGTACTCCATCATGACGGTTATATATAGACTTAGGTACTGGTGTACTAGCTGAGGATGGAGCTGCGGCTGAAAACTTATGACTATGCTGAGAACGGTTACTACCTTATAACTTAGGCTGAGAAAAGCTGAAACTACCTGTCCTTGACCTCTTACTCTGTCTCTCCCTCATTCTAATCTTTTGCTCCTCTATCTGCTGAGCATGAGTCATAAGTCTGGCTAAAGTCATATCACTATTCAACATGGCAGATCTGCACTCATTTACCATGCTATCGTTCACCCCTGACACGAATTTACTCATCTTGGCTCTACTGTCTGCAACCACATGAGGGGCATATCTGGATAATTGAGTAAACCTAAGAAAATACTCTTTCACTATCATACTTCCCTTCCTAAGGTTAATGAACTCTAGCACTATAGCTTCTCTAAGCTCCAACGGGAAAAATCTATCAAAGAAAGCAGAGGCAAACTCCTCCTACTCTATAGAACCTGCATCATCTAACCTTTCTGACTTCCACTGTTTGTACCAAGTATAAGACACATCCTGCAACTGATATGTAGCTAACTCAACACTTTCAGCGGTAGTCACCACCATAATATCTATCATTTTCTGAATCTGATCTTAGAATTCCTGCGGTTCTTATCTGACTTAGAACCCGTGAAAGAAGAAGGATTCATTTGGGTAAAGTCACAAATTCTAGCTGCAGCTAAATTGGCCACTAGATTGGCTGGAATGACTACTGGTCATTTATTCTGGGAAGCACCTAACTAAGCAAGAGTGGTGAATGCGGTCCTTCACTCTGCATGAGAAACATGATTGCCAAAAGGGTTTTTGAGCTGAGTGGCTAACTGATTACCATTTCTTCTTTTAAGAGGCATATTCTGTAGAAGAAAGGGTGAAATAGATTAGACTGACAGTGACTTGAGATTATGCTCACTGGCACGACATGAATATTGAAAGAAGGAAAGTTGTTGCTAAAACATCTCATATCCTCATGCACATAAGTGTGGTGCACAACACACGCATGTACAAGACTCTACTATATGCAAATTTTATATTTCCTAGGACTCTAATGAATCTTAGGCTCTGATACAAAGTTTATAACACCTCGATTTTCTAAATTGGAATTCTACACGATACTCATGATCCCGAAGGACCACAAGCTAACCCATAACTGATATCTATATATGTACACTGCATAATATAACATAAAAATATGGAAAAATGTACTGAAAGGCCATAAGGTTCAAATTTGAGTAAAACATCTGATAAGATAATGTCTAAAAATGGAATAAAAATACTAAAACAAATTTGAAATAACTATCTGACATGCTATAGTTTGGACAATCTCTAAACTATCTAAATAAGGAGTTGATGGGACATGTCCCCAACTAACTCCATCTAGTAACTAAACTAAAATTGTAAATAAAGCAATAATCATATCATTCTAAAATAAGAAGGACACACTGCAAACTATAAACACTAGAATGCTACGACTGATCTGGAGCTCGTGCCTCTAAACATATAGTGTAACATAAAAAAATGAACCATAGCGCAAATACGTCGGTACATCTGAATGTACTGAGTATACGAGTAAGGTAGGATAAGTGCAAAGGGTTATATGCATAAACAATGCTGACTAATATGAATGTGGGAATACATACATGCATAAGCAACTACAACTGAACTCGTGGTGATACTGGTTATTTAGTATGAATACTGACGACGTGACTTTACTAATACTGAGATACTGAATAGATGAATGACTATTTCTGACAGTTTGAATTATGAAGAACTGGTCTGATTGATTGTGTATAATAGTCCTAAAAGTAAATACTGATAACATAAGCTATGACAACTGACATAACTAATATAACTATGATGATCGACAAGACCGATGTAACTGTTCTGAGAACTTGCATTTAACAGTCTGAGTTTTGATGAAACTATCGGAGTTTTGTTATATATGGAGTAACTGAATTTAAGATCAGTCCTATCTAGCGGGTGATCTTTAAATCTGATTATTCTGATACTGATTAACTATAGTTGGTGATCTTTGAATGTATTTATAATGATAAGGATTGACTGTCTCCAAAAGTATGAATCTGTAATACTCAATTGAGTTGACTGTATCTGACAGTCTTGAATCTGTAACTAAAACTGTGGGATGTATTCATCTAACCGACATGCCCCATGCTAAGCTGACTGGGGTCCAATCTTTGCCCTGACTGGAAGGGTGTCAGACCGCTCCACCAGTAAGACAACTATTGTGGATTCAGTCCTAATCTAGTGGGTGACTCCTGGGATCAATTCTATAAATATAAATGTTCTAACGGGTGACCCTTGAGTATACCAGTCCTATCTAACGGGTGACATCTCGTACCTACACTGGCTAAGAAGTTTTGGAACTTAGGGATTGCTTTTAAGGATCTCTGTCCTCTCTAGGGGTTGAGTCCCCATCCCTAGGATCACTCGGTGCTTAATCCTACTCTTATCTGAAAGACATTGAATAGGATAACTGAGCTAAACTTAATAACCAAACTAAACTAATTAGGTGAACTGATACTGATTAACTGAACTGATACTAGTGGTATTGTTTAGCAGAGCTAAACTAAGTTTACTGAGTTCCCTTGACTGATGGAATGTACTGAGTTCTGAGTACTAACTGAGAGTATTAAAATTATTGAGATCACTAGGAATACATCTGTTACTGAGATCACTGAGATTACTAAGTACTGAGGTTACTGAACTACTAGGACTACTGAGATTTCTGAGTTTTCTTGAGTCACATGACTAACTGAATTCTATAGACCATGGATTGACTGAGAGTATCATGATAACATGACATGGAACTAGGCACACAACTATATTATTTCGGATACAAGTACCCCCAAGACTCGATAGAAGGAAGCTGACACACATGACTGACTTAATCATAAGAATAGAGTCCACAATTCACAATCTCATAAGTAGGGGATTTCATACTACACTTTGTTCTCAACATCTTATACATGGAAGGGGATTCGCACAATATGTATATACTCGCGTTGCTTCAATATCATGCTCATTTCATAGCACAACAATAAAACACAACAATAATTTGGAGTTCGTGTCGAATCATAAAGAATAAAACATGATCTTGTCATTTAAGCCATACTAACTCATAAAAACATGGATTCTATCATTCTTGGTATTTTACCAAACACCTTACACGCACAACTTTGGGCATAGGTGTACCTATCAGTTTGTCAATCTTAATACATCCAACATTCTTGGGTTTCAACTAACCTCTCATATGTTTAATTAAAAACACATCAAGGTACAACCTTGAATCTGAAAAACAATCATCAACATGAATATAGTCATAACACAACAAGAAAATCACAATTTATAATTTAAAACATGATTCTTGAACTCCACGGATAAAAGAAATCTGTGGATGAACAGTAGACATATCTGCCTCAAGGTTCTTAATATTTTTGAACTAGAAGGATTTGAAATCTTTTGATTTTTGAAGAATATTGGGTCTTGTTCTTGGGTATTAAATTTAGAGAAAAACCCTACATTTTGTTTGTGGAATAAAAATGAGAAAAATGGCTAAATTCGGACTCATCTGGGTATATATAGGCGAGTGGTAAGTGTCCAAAATACCCCTATTAAAATGACCTAGAAATAAACTAAATATGGCGTGTGATATTCTGACTAACGGTCCATCAGACACTTGATGGTCCATTACTTAGCCCATCAGATATGGACCAGAAATGGGGTTCACAGGATAAAAGTTGACGACCTGGATGACGGTCCGTCACAACTTTGATGGTTTATCAACTCGCCTATCAGTCTTTATCCAATACATGGCTCAACTGCCTTGGCTGTGATGGTCAAAATGGCGGTCCGTCACTTATGTGATGGTCTATCAACTTGGTCGTCATACCTGGGTGTTTTCGACAGTTCCAAGTAAAACGTCCATAACATTCTCGTTTGATGTCGGATTTGGACAAATTGGTACCGTTGGAAAGCTAACTCAATTTCCCATATGATTATAAGTGAAAATCTCAAAAATACCACGTGTACAAAAATCGTTTTGATTTTCAAAATAAGTCCTAGCATCTTTGAGATGATTTCTAACTAGAAAAAAGGCACGTGTATAACAAAATGTGGAACTAATATTAGTTTGGATTTTTCGGGGTATTACATTACTATTATTTCTCTTCTTATTATTATAACACTACTAGATACTCCTCCTCTCTATTATTATTATTATTATTATTATTATTATGTAGATTAACTCTCTCTCTCTCTATATATATATATTTATCTAGCTAGTGATCTAGTTCCACAAGATCTTTCCTTTCAGCAAAGAAAGAAATTCATGTATGTGGTAAGGAAATTTTTCTAGGATGTACCTTATTTGTTAGAATTTGTATGGATGGGATTATTCGTAGATGCATACGTGAGGTAGAGATGATGAGCATACTTGAAGCTTGTCATTCTTCGCCAATTGGGAGTCATCATGATGGAACCCGCACAGCCCACAAAATCTTTCAATGTGGGTTTTATTAGCCAAAAATCTACAAAGATTTATATGATTTTGCTTCTTCTTTTGATCAATGTCAACGACAAGGTAATATCTCTAGACGCCATGAACTTTCTATGACTCCTATCTTAGAATTAGAATTATTTTATGTATGGGGTAAAGACCTTATGGGTCCTTTTGTGAGTTTATTTACCATAAAGTTTATGCTAGTGGTTGTATATTATGCTTGAAAATTGGTTAAAGCAGTTGCTCTTCCAAACAATGAAGCATGTAGTGTCACTGCATTCTTGAAAAATAATATCTTTTCACAATTTGGCACCCCATGTGCTATCATTAGTGGTGAGGGTCATATTTTTGTAATCGTCTATTTAGAGGTCTATTAGAGAAGTATGGAGTGAAATACAAGTTGACAATACGTTATCCTCCACAGACTAGTTGACAGGTTAAAGTGTCCAATAGAGAAATTAAGTCCATCTTAGTGAAGACAGTAGGACTGATTGGTAACAAAAATTACATTATGCATTATGGGATTACCGAACAAAATTCAAGACCTCAATAGGTGATTTGCATTATCAGCTAGTGTATGTTAAGGCTTGTCACTTGCCTATTGAGCTGGACCAAAAAGTACTTTGGGCTTTAAAGAAGCTGAATTTTTAGTGGAAAGATACATCCAAGTCAAGGAGGAATAGTATGGATGAGTTGGATGAATTTTGACTCCGACCATATGTAAGTTCTCTACTTTACAAGGAAAAGATGAAGATGCATCATGATTAAAAAAATGAGAAAAGAATCTTCCAAAAAGGTTACCAAGTATTGCTATACAACTCAAGGCTTAAACTATTTCCAGGTTAGTTTTGGTCTTAATCGTATGGTCCTTTCACTGTTACAAAAGTTTATTCCTATGATTCTTAAGAACTGAAAAGGGATGTTGAAGCCCTATTTGAGGTAAATGGGAAAAGAGTAAAGCACTATATGGGCTAATATAGAGAAGTAAATGAGGTTTTTGAAATTTCCCTTTGAGAAGACTGAGTAACCAAGGCAATTGCATCGTGCAACGATAATAAATCAAGCGCGCATGGGAGGCCAACCATGAGGCTAGTTGGTGAAATCTAAGTATCCAACTTAGCAACTTCGTTTTGCGATGTTAAATCAAGCACTGCGTGAGAGGTAACCCATCTTTTTGTACTTGTTTAATCATAGGGTGATATGTTTGTTCAGTGTGCAGGACTATGAAGTACAGAAAATATCCAAAGAAGTTGAAAAAGTTTTGGTCATATGGACTATTTACGAGTCATATCTATATGGTATGACTCATGAGTAGGAGTCGCATGGACCTGGGAGAAAATTCAGAATCTGGAAAAAGTTTGTGGAATGGATAGAATTTTCAGAACGAGTCGTAACCTCAAAGTGTGACTCGTCACATTGAGTTGTATCCACTCTAGAACCCAGGTAAAGTTCTAGGTTTTTACGAGTCAAAGGAAAAACCCTTAACTTAGGTTCGAGTCATATAAAACCTCATACCGATGCTAACTAGGTCGGGATCATGGGTCAACTCAACCCAAAAATTCAATTTAATTAAAAAAATGGCACCCAACGTGCATCAGATACCCAGAAAATGTACCCAACTCCCTGTTTGCCCGAATCTCAAGACTACAACATATGAAATCACTTGTACACAACTTAAATCAACTACCAACGAGTTCAGATTACTTATTTTGCTTGAGTTAAGCACGAATTTTGGAGGAAAAGGAAGTGAAACCAAGAAATCTAGTCTTCAAAAGCCAAGTAGTTTTTAAACTTAATCTCCTAGCATTTCAAGTTGAAATGATAAATGTAAGTCACCTTGAAATTAGTTTTAGTCGAAGATAAACTTGTAATGAATTTTGTTACCCTAATTCTGAGGTTTTTGTTGAAAATGAAAATTGGGGGTGAGGGTGGTTTTGGATGTTAGTAGTTTGTATGTTTATGTGCTTAAAATTGTCTAATATTGCTGCAAAAAGTTGGGTGTAGACTAGGAAATCAAAGTTTAAAGTTGGACTTCTATATTGCAGTGGATATGAGACCCTTTACGGCTCGTACCAATGGGTACGAGGTCGTAATGGGACTCATACCCAATGACAAAATAGAAGTCTAACAAGTTTAAGGTTCTAGAATTGATACAACTCGTCCATATGAGTCGTATCTTAGCCATATGACTTGTACACTTGGAGTCGTACTAACCTGGGAGTAATAAAAGTATATTAAATGTTTCTCATCTACTTACTACTATTGGTAACGAGTCATACCTTTTCGGTACGACTGGTTAGAAGGAGTCTTAAGAAGACTTATGAACAGTTGTCATGCACTGTATAGAATATGAATCATTCATACGATTCAAACCTAGTCGATACGACCAGTACCCCCACTCGTACTCTTAACAGGACATGCATACTGAACTTTTGTTTTAAAATTTTTGTTTTTCTTTCTTCATTTACTTACTAATGATGGTGTGCTTGTAGGTACCATTCATCCTAAGAAAACTTCATCATCCAAATAAGTCAAGAAAAGAACAAAGCAGGCACTGATTACTAACACAAAATTCAGTGATTTTGAGTTCGATGTCTCAATTGACAACATTTGTGAACTATATGAAGGCACCACCATAGGTAAAGTTTCCCCAAATGGGAAAGAATAAAATCCATACTGCTCGAAGAGAAAGAATCCAACTATCTCTCCTCCTTACACACCACAACCTTGTGATGATGATGACAATGCCGAATTAAGGGAAAAACAAGCTAGTTCTAAGGATGTTAAAGATTCAAAAGACGTCGATGCTTCCCCAATTAATTGAAAATACCCCTGGTATGCAGGAGACATTTATCAGTGGGCTGGTCAGACTTTCTGTTGGTAAAATTAAAAGGGTAGTGTATCTGGAGCAAATATTGACGACTATCAAGATGACAAAATTGCCCTGATTCGAGGAGCACTTCCGACAATATGGTTTAGAGTGTATGACAAGGGCTCCAGGAAAATATAGTGAGGTTCTTTTGAGAGAATTTTATGTCGTATACAAGGGAGAACTGCAACGACAATACCCTTAAGGTCGTTTGTAGAAGGGTGGAGACCTTATCACTTCTCTTACTATTCGGGGATTATTTGTGGAAATTTCATCATGTACTATTGGTCGGTTCTTATATGGACCAGAGTATCAGCCATTCGATTAACATTAAGGAGATAGACTATTAGATGGAAGAAATGAGGAAGATAACTCAAAGGTTGCTGGGATCTGAGGACAAGATGGTTCTCTTTAGATGGACTATAGAGAGGATAGCTTCGAATAGCCAAAATGCAGTTTATTGTATGGGGGTAATACATGGAGTACTCTGGCGAGCCAAAAGTTTTGTCCTACTATGAGAGATAATGTTTTGATCACAGTTCGGGAAGCCATGATAGCCGGATTCATAGCCGGTTATGAGTTCGATGTTACAGAGTTTTTATCTAGGAAATTGAGAGATCGGGCTGTATGGGGGTCAAAAGTTGTTATTAGCTTACCCCTAATTGATCACGCAGATATGTATGGCTACAAAAGTACTGGAGCTCCCTTGTATAAATGAGATGTTAGAGCCCACGAGAACCACTGACGTAGGCCTAATCAGAGATGCAACCAACCCTTTGGCCAGACAGAGAAGACATATAGCAGACTTGATGTCAGGAAGAAGACTTAAGTTCTTCTATCCATCAAGTAATCTAACCACTTTATATAGACAACTAGTTATCACATGACCCATTTTACTAGGCAAAATCCCATTACATAACTATTTGTTCAAGGCAACTATATCCGTTAAGTAAATCTTTAATTCTATACATAACTACACTTACCAATTAGTCGTAACTCAACATTCGACATAGCTTACTTCTATTCACTACTTAGAATTAACAAGAGTCACGCCGCTTAATAATGATAGAGAACTATAGAAAACTTTTCAAGGAAAACATCACATCCTAAGTGCACACAATGACTTAGCCATATACTGGAATAACAAAAAATATACCGCGATATTCATATATACTTACTATATGTAACATCACCATAGCATTTGTATATCTTCTAGGCTCACCAGGCACCATCATGACATCAATTCCTCTTCCTGATTTATTGGACATCATCACATCATCAATATATCTTCCAGATTCACGAAGCATCATCACAACATAAATAACTCATCCGAGTTTGCCTGACATCATCACATCATCAATATATCTTTCTAATTCGTCCAGCATCATCATAACATCAATATATCCTCCAAATTTACCGGCCAAGGATCCTTTCATGCATTATGTTAGGTATCAAGAAAAATCAATTGTAGCTTTAAATGGGACGTTTCTTTTGACGAATAAATGGAAATTTTATCTTGTCAATTTTTGGAAATGTATTGAGAAGATTTTTTGATTGAAAAAATCTATGGAAATCGTAGCTATTCTTAGCATGTTATTGGGAGATCTCATTGCTATTACTCAAACAAGCATGAAATGTATGCTTGTATATTCGTCCATAGTCCAAATCGAATATGTAGTTATTGGAATAATTGTTGTAGATCAATATATCCAATCACCGGGCATTATCACATCATCAATATATGCTCCAAATTCATCAGACATCATCATACCACAAATAATCACCATGACAATAATAAACACATACATATAACCAAAGCAAGAACTTGTACAAACCACAATCACTAGTATATAAGATAGGTAAGGAAATATATATAAAGGTACTTTAACATTAATCATCACTACATTATATAAGTAGATGCATGGGCATGTATATCTAAATGACATAAATAATGACCACCTTTCCGAGCTTAACATCATTATCCATAAGTCAATTATAAGTCATGGGTATGCCTCTAGAATCTGTATTTTAATCAAATGGTTCACAATACTAGTGCAAGAGATTCTTTTACACAAACATTAGCTTAATCATTAAGCTTGAATCATAATAAGGGTTATGACATCAATCAAGGCTCATATAGTAAACTACTCAATAAGTTAAGTGATAGCATAACCATAAATTCAATTCACAAGACTTTCCAATTCTATCGATATCATGAAAAAAAGATAATCAATCAAGTACACACATTATTCGAACATCAAATAATCTAGGATTTCATCACGTATCTAGGTCACTAAAGTAGTTACATAGTTCAAGCTTAAAGAGAGTCAAGTTCCACTTCTAATAATCCCCAAAGTTCTATTTTACAAGTGTAACTTCTATCGAGAATTAGGCAAGTCATCTAATTAATGCCTTAAGGGCTTACCAATACACACTAGATCTATAGAACAATTCTTCTTCTAGTATTCCTCGTAAGTTACCCCAAGCAACTAAAGTTACTCCACAACTAAGCATACCTAGGTTAACAGACCTTTAAGGTGAGTGAACAAGGCCACTCTCATCTACTAGAGCAACTAGAGTGTTCTCATGCTATTCGTGAAATAACAAATCCAACCAACTAAGATTCTAGGATATGAGTCAACTATCTCTCTTAACAAGTTAATTAGCCTATGTTTTTAAACTATCCCAAGCATTACCATCTACTATTTCAACTTCTTAACCCCACTAGTCTTATCAACATATCACAATTATACTATAATAAAGCTCAATCTAAAACAAGCCTAAACTACCTTGAGTCCAAATAGCCACGATATAATAATCTTTCATTCCCTTTTCTCGAAGCTTCTTTGTAATGCCCCAAGAACCTATCCCGAGACATCACACAGTGCTTAAGGCCACACGTAACCCCAACCTAACCCTCCCAACCTATCATCACTTTTAAAACTCACTATGACAATAATCAATCTAAAAAAATGAAGAACAATCATGTCATAAACATACTGGAATATGATGAAGTACTGGCCTGTACAATCAAAATACAAAACTTTTTGTACTCTAGTATGACAAAAGCCTCTACTATATAAGACTGAGGAGCCATTGGGACAGATCCCCAACTGACTCGTACTGAACTAAAAAGAAACAACCATCTATTAACAAGGCAAAATAAGGGACATAGGTCCTCAAACCATGAGGACTCACCAACTGTAAAAATGTAGATGAAGGTACTCAAAGATCACTGTTGCTGCTGAGACTGAGCACCCAAACCTACACCACAAGGAAATATAGAACACAAAATTATATAGGAATCAGTATTTGGGAATGCACTGAGTATATGGTGGTGTATGCATGATTTTTGAATAATATCATAAATGTAAAATAAAATCATGCATGCTGACAATAATGAGTCTCTTTGCTTGAATTTCCTGAAATGTAATTTCCATAAATCATCAATAATAACACGTGCTTCATAAATCTCATAAATCATTGGACTGAACTCAAACTCTTGGACTCATGACTTAGAGTTACTCGGTAACTCAAGACACTTAGAATATTATGGACTTGGAAGTTTTTTATAACCAACATAAACCATGTGAGCCGCATGGAGTCCAATGTTTTTCCCTTCTAAGTAAGGAACCCCACATTGGTGGGAGCGTTATACTCTTGCCAGGGAGTATAACCTCAAACTCATCTTTGTTATCACAAACTCGACACTTTGGCCCTCAAATCTCAATCCTACGATGGCATATAGTTCTGGGGAAGTAGGATGCACTGAACTCACACTTCCCACTCAATGGAAAATACTCCTCCCAGACTCAACTCAGAACGCATTAGGCAATCCACCTCAATCAACTCAAGGGTCTATCATGAAGACCAAAATATAAATTTATCTCATCTGTAAATTATATACAGCTTGTGGACTCCTAAATCGACTCAAACTCAAATAGTTTTTCTCAACATCAAGTACATTTGTTTATTAAATTATACCAAGTATCAAAAGCTTTGAGAAAATGTCATAGGACTCATTCTTGATTCTCAAGCTTAATATAAATATATATATATATTCAATAATCAACTTCTCATGGAAAAGCTTAAAATCATGACCCTTATCATTTATCAATTAGAAATCATCAGTTCATTGTAGCAATGTACAATTCATAGCATAAATTCCCAATTTAATAAATAAAATAATGAAATAGTTATGTATATCAATCTTGAAATAGATCAATTCTCGTAAATCAATAATAAGGTACTTTGGGTAAAAACCCACATGCAAAATCAAGAAATTCTAATAGTAAAATCAATTCTTTGGGCACAAGAATGAAAAGATGTTCTTGTTCAAGCCCCACATACCTTAATTATAATTCGGAATGAATAAACTTGCTATAGACTTCTTTTTCAACTTCTTGAGTTAGGATTCTTGATGTTCTTGACTTGGAAGTTGAATCTTGAACTAATTTGGGAAAACTACTGCTCGATTTTGAGATGTTTAGACAAGAATTGGATTGAATTTTGGAGAGAAACCCTAGCTTTTGGATGGAATGGAAGAGGAAAATGAGGATTTTCTCCTCTATTTATATATATATATAGTGGGTAAGGATGGGTGGAAAGACCAAAATACCCTTCAGCAAATTCCATATCTGGAGCCCGATTTTTGGTCTTGGCGCGATACACCATGATCGCGGACCTTCAATGGATTTTGACAATTAGAAAACTGCACAGTGGCACAACGCAGTGAAGTTTCATTTGCCACCTTGGATGTGACCTGGAAGGTCACTGTGATGCGGTGGAATCGCATTGGTGCACTGGAATTTGACAATCCTGATATTGATCCTTGGCGCGACGCGGTGAACATCGTGGTGACTCGCTGGAAAATTACAATTGTCATTTTTGCTGGCTTTCCGATGCGCTAAAATGCTAGGTGGAACACTGTCTCACTAAAATGGCTCTAACTCTTCACCTGAGTGTCGGATTTGGGCGAAATACAACATGTTATAAACATCAATCACTTTTAAAGTCAACCATATTCACTTAAAACGCGAATTTAGGCGTAAGGAACGATCGGGGTATTATATTCTTCCATGGTCCATGCTATCAATAATATAATCTTTGCATTATTATCAGAATAACAACACCCATATTCCACCATTATGCTTTGGGTCCAAAATAACACTAAAACCCCCCCAAGTGGGTCCCACATATTCAAATCAAGTTTCCAAGACCAACTCAACATCTAGATACCTTTGGGGAGTTGAATACCTCAAGAAATTTGTGCAAAACAACCATAGATGGGGCTAAACTCAAACCTCAAGTCATTTGGGGTTTTGCATCTATTAAATAAGAATTTTAACACCAAAATTTAAAGGGCTCATACCTTTGATTCATAGAAAAACACGATTACACAAGCTATTAAAGCTCCCAATCAATACACAAGGTTTACTTAGAGGATTACTCTCTCCATTAGGGTTTTAGAGCACAGGAAGGAGGCACAAATGACTAATTCTCCACCATGACAACGTTTAATTATGCCTTACCTAGGCCTCGGTAATAGAAATCATGCATATACACTAGGCCGAGATTGCATCCATCATGATTGTACTCACATCACTGCGGTCGTGGTATCTCTGGTCATAGCAAACGATAGCTGAAACTTAGAAACTTGGAATTTTTCCACATTTTGGCCAAAGCTTCTGGTTGCATCCAGAATCCAATATGAGCAAACAAATTATGTAAAAACATTTATTTCATCATTTTGAATATGTTGGAGAAGTAGGATTTTTCATCCGATGTTGTTTTGACAAAATGTGTGCACACACCCGAATTCTCAATTTCCCAACATCCCGACCAATTGGTCAATATAAGTTCGGGTGCGGTGGGACCCAAACCAAAGGTCTTCCTAACCTAAGAAAAATATTCCAAAGTTATTGGTGCAGTTGGAATTTGCATTCGACAATATTTTCCTAAATTTTTTTCTCGGTGGCCATTTGAATCCAACAAGAGCTTCTAAATGTGGAAATGGTTTTAAAAACCAAACAAACTGGCAGGAAACTAAACTATCAAATCCATCAGGTCATAAATGACTTAGGACAGCTACAGGAAACTTTATCAACAAAAATAAGAGGGATAATGGGAAATAACCTGAAGGGTCACTACAATATCCACTACTAAGGAACTGTTTTCACCGAAAGTTAAAGACCAAGAAAAAAATACCTGTATTCTCAAACAAATAAGGATACTGGGCGCACATATCACTTTTGATCTCCCAAGTAACCACCTCCACTAAGAGATTCCTCCACTAAACCTTAAAGTTCAAGACCAAGAAAAAAATACCTGTATTCTCAAACAAATAAGGATACTGGGCGCGCATATCACTTTTGATCTCCCAAGTAACCACCTCCACTAAGCGATTCCTCCACTAAACCTTAACTATATGAATCCCTCTAGTGAGCAACTGTCCTACATTACTAGCCAAAATAAGCACAGTCTTCCTAACAAAGGCCAACTGCTTATCTAACTTGACTAAGTGATACATAAGCACATGAGATGAGGTAGGAATATACTTCTACAATATCAATACATGGAAAATTAGATGAAATCTATAATATATGAAGGCAAAGCTAACTCATAGGCTACCTCACCAACTGCATGGAGAATCTCAAAAGGACCAATATAACGAGGGTTGAGCATACCCTTCTGTTCGAACCTCATCACAACTCTCATAGAAAAAACATAAAGGAAAACACAGTCACCAACTCCAAATCTCAAAGCATGGAGTCTTCAACTGGCATAGGTCTTCTACCTTCATTGGGCTGCTCTCAGCCAATCTTAAATCTCCTTGACTCAATCCATTGAGTTTTGAAAAAAATTCGTACCAGGAGGTCTCACCTCCAAAGTCTCAAACCATCCTATCATAGAATGACATCTCCTACCATACAAAGCCTTATGAGGAGCCTTCTCAATATTCAAATGTTAACTATATTTGTAGGCGAACTCTACCAATGCTAAGTGTAGATTCCACTATCCTCTAAAATCCATAACACAGGCTAGGAGCATATCCTTAAGCACTTGAATAGTCTAGTTAGACTGGCTATTTAGCTACGGATGAAAATTTGTATACAAGTCCACTCGAGTACCCAACTTCTGTTGAAATGCTCTACAAAATCTTAAAGTAAATATATAACTACGGTCTAATATGATAGAAGCAGGCACCTTATGCAAATGGACTATCTCTCAAACATAAATCTAGGTTAATCTCTCAGCACTAAAGGTCATCTGAATACAAATGAAATATGCCAACTTGGTCAAACGATCCACAATAAAACAAACACCATCACGACCACGAGAAGTACAAGGTAAACCATTAATAAAGTTTATAGTAATTCGTTATCATTTCCACTAGGGAATGGGCAACATCTGAGTGGATCCACCTAGATGCTGATGCTCGACCTTAACATACTGACATCATAGGCAATAAGCTACAAAATCTGCCACATATCTCTTTATCACATCTCAACAGTAATGCTGTCTCAAATCTCTATTCATCTTGGCTTTACTTGGAGGAATAAAACATCTATAGCTATGAGCATCATGAAGAAATGCCTAAATCAATTCATTATGTCAAGAAACAGAAATACAATCCTGAAACCACAATATACCCTCAGAATAAATAGTGTGCCTCCCTGACCTACCACCAACTAGATGATCATGGAGAAAACACAACTTGATATCTTTATACTAATGGTCACAAATTTGCTCAAATAAGGAGGACTTTGTCGCCACACTTACAAAAATACTAGCACGATAAAAAATATCAAAGCAAACTATCAAATTGGCTAAGGACTGAATGTCCCATACCATAGGCCTATGAGAAATAGAAATAAAAGCCAGCTACCTATACTCACTGCCTTGCGACTCAAGGCATCAGTTACCATATTGTCCTTACTTGAATGATGCAAGATTGAAATATCATAGTCCTTCAACAAGTCCATCTATCTGTGCTGGCGAGCATTATGCTCTTGCTGTGTTATAAAATATTGAAGGCTACAGTGATTGGTGAAAATCTCGCAATGCACACCATAAAAATAATTCCTCCAAATCTTGAGTGTGAAAACTACCGTCCCCAACTCCCAATCATGAGTAGTGTAATTGTGTTCATGCACCTTAAGCTGTCTTAAAGCATAAGCAATAACACTACTATACTGCATTAAAACACAACCAACACCAATACCAAAAGCATAAATAAATACGATTATTCACTCACCCTCAATTAGAAGAGCTAACATTGGAGCAAAAATAAGACGATCCTTAAGTTTTCCAAAGCTCAACTCATAGTCCACAGACCATCAGAAAGGAACTTGCTTCTAAGTCAATAAAGTCATAGAGGCTAAAATAGTAGAAAAATGCCTATAATAACAAGCCAAACAAATGAAACTGGGAACCTCAGTCTGAGACGTAGGCATAGCCCAATCACGAATTGCAAAACTCTTAGCCAATTCTATCACAAAACTCAGTTTGGACACCACATATCCAAGGAATGATACTGAGCCAGAACTCACACTTAGAGAACTTAGAAAAAAGCACATGATCTCTTAGAGTTTGGAGAACGACCCTCTATTACTATGCATACTCCTCGCTACTCCTCAAACTATAAGAATATCATCAATAAACATAATAACGAAGGAGTCTAGGTCAGATCTGAACATTTGGTTCATTATTTCCATTAATATGGCTGAGGCATTAGTGAGTCCCAAAGAAATCACTAAAAACTCATAATGACCATAACGGGTCCTGAAGGCTGTCTTTAGAATATCCACAGCCTAAATCCTCACCCGATGATAACTTGACCTCAAATCTATTATGTAGAACACGGTTGCACCTTGAATCTGGTCGAACAAATCATCAATGTGAGGCATAGGACAACAGTTCTTCACCATTACCTTGTTAAGCTGCCTTTAATAAAAAAACATATGTATTAAACCATCTTCTTCATTACAAACAAAGTAGGGGCTCCCTACGGGGACATACTCGGCCTACTGAAACCCTTACTAAGAAGATCTGGGAGCTGAGAGTTCAGCTCTTTAAGCTCAACAAGTGCTTTATGGTAAGGTACCATAGAAATATGTCAGGTGTAAGGCTTGATTTCAATGGCAAACTCAATCTCACAGTCCAGGGAATACCTGGCATGTTCGTAGGAAATACATCGAGAAAGTCATAAATAATAGAAATAGAGTCTAGTGATGAACTCTCTACATAAGTATCACATAAATAAGTGAGATAAGACTCACAACCACTTAATATAAGCCTTCTATCACAAAAATATGAAATAATCCCGATCACCTCACGACTAACTGCCCCTGCCACACTACTGGGGGTATACCGAGTATAGCTAAGGTAATAGTCTTGGCAAAAAATCCATGACCGCATGACAGTGAAATAACCATGCCATGCTGAGAATCACATCAAAATCTAGCATATCAAGAATACAGAGATTAACATAAGTATCAACATCACTATTTATCACAAAACATAATCTGAATACTCGATCCACTACTAGAGAATCACCCACGGGTAGACAGGCTCAATGGCAACAAATAATAAATCACTAGTTAAGTCAAATTGTGGTGCATAATAAGCAGATGTATAAGAACAAGTAGATCCAGGATCAAACAAAGAAAGAGTCTACTTGAGGCACACCAAAATGTACCTGTCACAACAGAATTTGAAGTCTCAGCCTCATGTCTAGCAGGTACTGAATACAACTGACTATGCCTGCCACCTGGCTGGGCACCTGACCGACCTTCTGTCCTACCTATCTGAGTGCTAGCTCGAGCACCCTGGTAACCACCCCTACGACCTCATAAACTACCTCTACTTAATGGATAAACTACCTTAATAGGAGTAGTAACCTGGGCTGAAACAACCATCACCACACGACTAAGTTAACCACTTAAGAAATAACTGGGAAGCCTATATTTAAAAGAAGAATCATAAGAAGAATAAGAACTCATAGATCCGGCAAAACAAAAATAACCACCATGCCTAGCATTGCCTATAAATGAACCTCTCAAAGACTAATCATCGCCCTTACTAAGTTGACCACTAGTACCAAACTAACCTCCATTGGCGGCCTGAAGAGCTGCTTAAACTGGTTGACTAGTCTAACTCTGTGGCATAAAAGATGGATGTGGAGGATACCCATCATATGAAGTACCACCTATGAATCGAGAACTACAACCACTCCCAATAAATCTATCCTGATACTTGGGCCTCTTATCACAGCCCTTATGATGCAAGTCCTTGATCACTCTAGCATGATCAGAAACTTCAGCAAAAGTCCTACCCATAGCAATTAATCTCTAAGTAGAAATCCAAATAGGAGGTCTCAATCCTCTCATAAAGCAGTGAACTCTCTCATACTCAGTATCCAAGATTGAGTTTGCATATTTGGCCAACTCATGAAAATGAGACTCATACACAATGACTGTCATAGAACCTTGCTCAAGTCTAGAGAAATGATCTCTCAATCGATCCCTAAGGCTGCATAACATATACTTCTCCAAGAATATCTCGAAAAACTAAGTCCATGAAAGTTGAGAAGATCCAACTGGGCTAGAACTCATAAAACCTCTCCACCAGTGAAGAGTAGATAAATTAAACTGAAATATGGTGTAATCCACACCACCAGTCTCAACACGACCTATTTCATAATGCCTATCCTAACAAGCAGTCAGAAGCTTAAATGCATCCTTTACATGAGCACTAGAAAATCTAGGTGGAGCCAATATTAAGAACCTACCTAGCATCTTCTACTCCTCAGAAAATATGGCAGGATGGGTTACAACTAGCTACGCGACCATCGACTAAATAATTACTGGAAGAGAAGGAACCTCAACTCTAAGAGCTTTAGCTTTAGCTGCACTATTGCCCCAGTTTTCTGTGAACTATTGACAATACCCAAGAACTAAACCAAAGCATCTCTAAGAAATAAAGAAGGAATAAAACCTTATGGAGCTTGGGCTGGTCCCTAGCGTACCGTTGGCTAAGGTGGAGGAATCTCTTGCTCAGGTGCAGGAATGGGGTTCTGTTGAGGCCTATCCTAATCACTAACTGAGGACACATCTCGAGGTTGTCGTCAAATAGGTGAAATATCCCTAGGATAGGTCTAGGACCCTTATCATGCAAAGTTGCAGCATAAGTCCTGGGTATCAACAAAAGAGAAAAGTCAAGAGAATATCCTACAAACCAACTCAGACTCTTAGCACAATACGAGTGAAATAAGTGAAGGATTTTTAAAAATTTCCATTATCCCCTCAAAGATGGGAAACACACATCAACATTTGGATCTACAGGACTCTATTAGGCACTTGCTCCTGTACCAATAATACCAGTGTAACCTATGCTCTAATACTAATTTGTCATGATCTAATTCATGAGTCGTGATAGCACTTACTATAACCCACCAATAGGTAACCTAACACCATAACTCAAAGCTAAGGTAATGGGTTACTTTGGTAGAATATCCTAACATAGGGTCACAATAGATGAACACAACATCAAACAATAATGTTCCACAATAGACAAACAACTACGGATACCAATCCCCTTGAACTGGTAATATTAGTATAAGATCATCTATGTTTGACAATACGAATTACAACTCAAAGTGTAAATAACCTTATACATTCATCTCAAACACCAAAGACTGAATAAAGATAGAAGGGAAATGAGCGACTCAAACTCCAAGTGCTCACCCTATCTTCAGAAGATCAACAAACTATGATCTAAATTCAGAGGCGACAACTAGTACTTTAGTCTGCATCAAAAAAGTATAAAAGTGTAGTGTGAGTACCAAAACAATGGGTACTCAATAGGCATCATCACCCGACTAAGCTAAATTATGATATAAAGATGATATAATATAAGGTAATAACTATAGGTTAAGGTATGAAATCGAACCTGAATTGTCTCTATGATCCCTATACAAAACAACTATATGCTAAAACAATAATACGACATCTCATATAAAAAAAGTACAACAACCATCATACAAGTGAATAATCAATTCGAAAGTGTAAAGAAACATGTTATATAATGATAATCGCATAAGTGCCAATTTTAACATACATGCAATCATTAAAGAATTAAAGTAAAAGAACTTACCATGGCGTCCCACACTACAGGGAAGTACACCCAAAAGAACACAAAATAAAAAAAACTCATCACGGCATCCCACACCACCAGAGAGTGCACTAATAGATCAATTCATCAATGTATCAAGAATATGTATATGGACATCTAACTCACATTTACTACGATTTACAGATTTCCATTAATGGCCATTTTCCAAGACCCATAATCATCATCAATTATAAAAAATCAACAGAACACAACCAACGTAATCATAACAAAAGTTATACAGTCATTTATACCTCTAACTCATTAACATACTCAATCTAGTCTATAGTAACTAACCACCACTTATTATTAAGTTACTACTGTACTAGTTGTCATAAAACCTCCAAATATTAGCCTAACTGATTCCTCAGATATTCCTACTTCATGGAATAGTAACTAATTATAATTCATTGGACATCCAACGTAAACTTCTAACCAAGACATATCACTAAACCATAATCATCAATTGATAAACTTATTCCTAGTTATCATAAGTGCACTAGTCATCATATAGTGTGAAACTATATATCACCAACACACTTCTACCTATTAACTAACGTCATTTTCTAGTAGCACCATAATTATTATCTAAGTCCTCATTTAAGAAACTAATGGAACTACACACTACACATCAATATCACTAACCATTAACAATGCTAAGTCTATTATCATTATTAGCCATTTAACAACAATAACTACTAGTTACCACATTTTAACTAAATAAGGTCCACTAACTAGCATTTTAGGCTTCTAGCCATCAAGTCATATAACTAATTTATATAGACAACTATCTATCACAAAACCTATTTTAATAGGTGAAATCCTATAACATAACTGTTTCTTTAAGACAACTATATACGCTAGGTAAATCGTTAATTCCACATATGAATAAACTAACCAATTAGTCTAAATTAAATATTTGGCATATTCTACTTCTATTTACCATTTTGAATTAACAAGAGCCACACCACTTAACTAGTGATTAACGGAGAGAATTATAGAAAACTTTCCAAGGAAAACATGATACCCTATGTGCACACAACTTTACAATACAATGTCACAACCATACATATCCTGATATATTCATATATATATTTAACATAAGTAACATCACCATAACATTAGTAAATCTTTTGAGTTTATCGGGAACCGTCATAACATCAATACGTCTTTTGAATTTACCCGACATCATCACATCATCAATATATCCTATGGATTCATCGGATATTATTATAATATTAATACCTCCTTCGAGTTTAACGGGCATCATCACATCATAAATATATCCTCCAGATTTGTTGGCCATAATCCTAATATCAATATATCCTCCGTATTCATAGAGAATTATCACATCTTCAATATATCCTCTAAATTCATCATGCATCATCATAACATCAATATATCCACTAGATTCACTGGGCATCATAACATCATCATATGTCCTTCAGATTCACCAGACATCATCTTACCACCAATAATTATCATGACAACGAAAAATACATATATACATATCCAAAGTAAGAAAAAGTACAAGCCACAATCAATAGAGTGTAGAAGAGGTATGGAAATATACCATTAATCATCACTACATTATATGAGTAGATACATGCGTATGTACATCTAAATGACATGAACAATCACCACTTTTCCAAGCTTAATATCATTATCAACAAGTCAATTATAGGTCATGGGTATGCCTTCTAGAATCCTTTTTTCGCCTACGTGGTTAAAAATACTAGTGAAAGAGATTCTTTTACACAAGCATCCTCTTAGACATTACGATTGAATCATAATAATGGTTGTGACATCATTCAAGGATCACATAGTAAACTAGACAATAAGTTAAGTTATAGCATAACTATACATTCAATTCACAAGACTTTCCAATGCTATCCATGTCATAAAAACAAGATAATCAATCAAGTACACACATTATCCAAAAATTGACAGTATGTATAAACCATTAACCGAGCTTAGCCATCATATCACCAAAAGCATAATCTAGGTATACATCACGTATCTAGGACACTAAAGTAGTTACATAGGTCAAAGTCAAGGTGGGTCAAGTTCCGCTTTTACTAATCCCCAAAGTTCTCCCTTACAAGTCTAACTTCTACAAAGAATTAGGGTAAGTCATCTTAATCATGCCTTAAGTCTTACCAATCTATACTAGCTCTATGGGATAATTCTTCTTCAAGTATTCCTCCTAAGTCACCCCAAATACCTAAAATCATTCCAAAACTAAGCATATCTAGGTCAACATAGTTTCAAAGTGAGTGAACAAGTTCACTTTCATCTACTATAGCAACTAGAGAGTTTTTATCCTATTCATGAGATTACACATCCAACCAATTATGGTTCTAGGATATAAGTCAACTATCCCTCTTAACAATTTTATTAGCCTAAGTGTACCAACTATCCCAAGCATTACCATCTACTTTTCAACTTCTATCCCCTACCTAATCTTATCAAGATATCAAAATTATACTACAATAAAGATCAATCTAACACATGTAAGCCTAACCTACCATGAATCCAAATAGCTCACAAACCAACAATCATTCAGTTCCCTTTTCTTGAAGCTTCTTTCATGAGTCAAGCTATCAACAACATAATTTATGCATTATTACGAGAGTAACAACACCCATATTACACCATTGTGTTTCGGGTCCAAAATGACTAAAATCCCTAAGCAGGTCCTACATATGGTAATCGAGTTTTTGAGACCAACATAACATCCAAATACCTTTTGGGAGTTAAAGCCCTCAAGGAATTTGTGCAAAATAATCATATTTGGGAAAAATCAAGCCTTATGTCATTTGGGAATTTGGGTCTAACAAACAAGAATTTAACACCATAATTTAAAGGATTCATACCTTAGATTCATAGATAAACATAATTAAATAAGTTATTAAAGCTCCCAATCAACACATAAGGCATACTTAGGGGATTACTCTCTCTATTAGGGTTTTATAGCTCAAGAGGGAGTCTTAAATGACCAATTCTTAGCAAAGAGAACATTTAAATAGGCCTTATTCAGGACATAGGAATCTCGATCGCACATATGCTCTAGGTCATTATCGCAACCATCACATTGCACTCATATCACCATGATCAAGATATCTATGGTCATGGAAGACGACAATTAAAACTTGGATTTTTTGCAAGTTTCAAACAAAGCTTCTGGATACATCTGGAATCCAATATGAGCAAACAAAATTTGTAACCACACTGATTTCGACATTTCAAATAGATTGAAAAAGTTATATTTTCCACCCAAGGTTGTATCAACCAATATGGGTCCCACACCCAAGTTTCCAATTTCTCAACATCCTGAACTATTGATCAAAATGATTGCGGGTGCGACGGGACTCAAATAAAAGGTCTTCCCAACCTAAAATCGATATTTTAGAGAGAGTTTTTGGTGCTGTTGAAATTTGCATTCGACAATATTTTTTTGCACTTTTCGCTTAGTGGCCATTTGGAATTAACAAAAACTTCAAAATGGGGAAATGATTCTAAAAAGCAAACAAACTGCCAGGTAACCAAAGTATCAGTTCTAGTAAGTCATAAATGACTTGGGACAGCTATGGGAAAGCTCTATCAGTGAAAATAAGTGGAATTGGGAAATGACTTGAAGGGTAATTACAATAGATCCATCACCAAATTGAAATTAACCAATAATACTTAAAATCGAGATGAAAATTGGACTTACTAAAATAAAACTAGAACTGCAAACTACCCAATTAATGGGTACAATGATTACTTTAATGTAGGGTTATGTAAAAATAAATCGATCAATAAATCAAATCGATAAAAATGCTATTGGGTTATCAGTATTGGGTTATTGGGTTAGTAATTTTTAGTGGTTTTATAAAAAAATTTATTGGGTAACCCGGTTTAATTTTGGTTTTCGCTTATTCAGTTATTGATTAAACCGATAACACAATAAGGATACATTAAATATGAATGTATTAAAAATAGAATTATTAAAAAAATATGAAACAGCTATAAAAGATGAATTTGGTAGTATGACAACAATAGAAGAAGAACAAGATAAAGAAAAAGATACAAATAGGAATTTAATGTTAAAATTAGCAATATGTAATATGTGTTATATAGATGACTATAGTTGCGCATTTAAAGAATATTATTATAAAGGAGCATATAATATAGAAGAAAGTAAAGAGATAAGAAAATTATATTTTAATAAATTATCCGAACCATTTAGTTTAAAGATAATAAAAAGTTGGGAAGAAGCAAAAACAGTAGATACTTTAGGAGCAAGAATAAAATTTTTACAACAATGGTATAGAAACTTATGTGAAAAATATAGAGAAGAATTAAAAGTGGAAAAAACATTGATAAGAAATTTAGCATGTTGCAAAAATAAAATAGCACCCCAATTTGGATGTGAAGAAAGATATTATAAGAAAAGAAAAAGACATAAGAAATATAAGAAATATAAAAAATCAAAATATAAATACAAGAAACCAAGAAAAAGATATTATGTAAAAAATTATAAATACAAAAGACCATATAGAAAGAAGAAATCTATAAAAGAATGTACTTGTTATAATTGTGGAAAATTAGGCCATTTAGCTAGAGATTGTAAATTACCTAAAAATCCAAAAAATAAACAAATATCAGATATATAAAAATAGATAATACAGAATATATGCAGATAGATTATATAGATTATGAATTAGAAAGTGAGTATAGTATATATGAAATTTCAGAAAATGAAACAGATAATGAAATAGATAGTGAAATACATGAATCAAATGACTGAAGAAGATATAAAAATAATAACAAAGGAAGAATATTTAAATGATGAAGGAACAGAACAAAAAATAATATTTGACAGTAACATATTTGATGAAATAAAAGGAAAAGAATTAGACTTAAGTGTAGAAAAAATATTTAAAATACCAAAAAAAAAAAATATGTTTACTAGGAAAAAAGACGAATATTATGTAGTATGCCAAAAGGAACATGTAATAGACTGTAGATATGCAAAAGGCAAAGCTAGTATACCACTAGTAACAAAAATAATAATTAATAAAGAAATAAATGATATAAAAAGTAAAGGAGACCCAATAAAATATGTACACCTTGGAGGTACAGAGATATTAATAAAAGCATGTTTTAGAGAAGGAATAGATACACCAATAGAATTATATTTAGCAGATGATAGAATTATAAAACCTATAGAAAAAAGCATAATAACTGCCGTAAAAGGAAATCTAATATACCAAAAATTCAAATTTATAATAAGTGCAAATTATTCAGTAGAGGTAACAGATAAAAATATAGATAAATCACTAGTATTATATTGGAAAATATCAGGAATAGAATTAACCTCAGGAAGTAAAATATTTACAGCAAGATGCAAAAATTTATATGTATTAACAACAAAACATAAAATAACAGGAAAAAATAAGATTAACAAAATACGAATAGAAAGTCCATTCGAACAAATTGTAAAAACAATAGATTATAATGATTATAGCTATTGAGACATAGATATAGAAGAAAATTTAGAAATAGTAAATGATAGAATAAGTACAATGAAAAGAATAGCTGATGAAAAACCAGAATCATCAAGCTCATAAAAAAGAACAAGTTATTAAATAAATTCAACTAGTAATTTAAACCAATATTATATAACAGGAAAAATAAATAAAAAAAATATTTAATACTCTTAAATACAGGACAAGAAGAAAATTATATAGCAAAATATCTAGTAAAAAATAAAGAAATAAAAACTGATAATGATATGTGCCCAGATCTACCAAGAAGTTTAATAAATAGTAAAAATATAGCAGAAAAAGAAATAATAATAGGAATTAGAAAAATAAAAATAGAATTTGAAGTAAAGGAAGAAATGCAAAAAGCAGATATAACATTAGGAATAAAATGGCTAGAACAAGTAAAACCATATAATTTAGAACATACACAATTAACCTTAACATATAACAAAGAGAAATTATTCTTAAGAAGAGCGTTAACATAAAATGAAAATATATGTATTAATGAAGATAGTAGTAGAAGGATATTACAGTAGATATTATACTCCTATGATAGATACAGGAGCAGAAGCTAATTTATGTAGATATAAGTGCTTACCAGAAAGTAAATGGGATAAATTAAAAACACCAATTATAGTTAAAGGATTTAATAATGAAGGAAGCTTAATTACTTATAAAGCTAGGAATGTAAAAATACAAGTATGGGATAAGATATTAACAATAGAAGAAATTGATAATTATGAACTAACATCAAAAGATATACTTTTAGGAATGCCATTTTTAGATAAATTATACCCACATATAATAACTAGAATAGACTGATGGTTTACAACACCATGTAAATAGAAAGTGAGAGCAAAAAGAGTTAATAATAAAATAAGAAAGAAAACTGATTGGATAAAAGAAAGTGAAAAAATTACACAAAAGTTAGAAAATATAAAAAATACTGAAAATACAATAGAACTAGTAGTATTTTCGATAAATAAAACAGAAATAACTATATTTTCAATAAATAAGATAGAAATAATTAAGAAAAAATTAGAACAATTATATAGTGAAGATCCATTAAAAGGATGCGAAAAACATAAAACTACTATAAAAATTGAATTAATAGATAAAAATAGCATAATAACCCAGAAACCATTAACATATAATTTTGACGATTTAAAAGAATTTAAAATGCATATAGATGAATTATTAGAAAAATAATATATACAAAAAAGTAATAGTAAACATAATAGTGCAGCATTTATAGTAAATAAACATAGTGAACAAAAAGGAGGAAAAAGTAGAATGGTTATTGACTATAGAAATTTAAATGCAAAAACTATAACATATAATTATCCAATACCAAATAAGATATTAAAAATAAGGCAAATACAGGGATATAATTATTTTAGCAAATTCGATTGTAAATCAGGATTTTACCATTTAAAGTTAGAAGAAGAATCTAAAGAATTAACCGCATTTACGGTACCACAAGGATTTTATGAATGGAACGTATTACTATTTAGATATAAAAATTCACCAGGTAGATATCAACATTTTTTGGATAGTTATTTTAAACAATTATCTAATTGTATAGTATACATAGATGATATATTATTATATACAAAAACTAAAGAAGAACATTTAAAATTATTAGGACAATTTACAAATATAATAGAAAAATTGGGAATAAGTCTAAGCGAAAAGAAAGCTGAAATTATGAAAAATTAGATAGAATTTTTAGGAATACAAATAGATAAGAGTGGAGTAAAAATGCAACAACATATAGCACAAAAAATAATAAATTCGAAAGAAGAATTAGATACAAAAAAGAAATTACAATCATTTTTAGGATTAGTAAACCAAGTAAGGGAATATATTCCAAAATTAGCAGAAACTTTAAAACCACTACAGAAAAAATTAAAAAAAGATGTAGAATATAACTATAATGAATAAGATAAAAAACAAGTTCAGAAAATAAAATTACTTTGTAAAGAATTACAAAAATTACAATTTCCAGATGAAAATAGAAAATTTATATATATAGTAGAAGCAAATGCTAGTGAATATAGTTATGGAGGAGTACTTAAATACTGATATGAAGTAGAAAAATTAGAACACCATTGTAGATACTACTCAGGTACATTCAATGAAACAGAAATAAAATGGGAAATAAATAGGAAAGAATTATGTTCATTATATAAATGTTTGTTAGCATTTGAGCCATATATTGTATATAACAAATTTATTGTACGAACAGATAATACACAGGTACGCTGGTGGTTAACAAAGAAAATACAAAATGCAGTTACAACAAAAGAGATTTGGAGACTAGTCTTGAATATATTAAATTTCACATTTATAATTGAAGTAATCAGTAGTAACAAAAATGTTATTGCAGATTACATATCAAGACAATGCTACACAGACAGATATAATAAAAGAAGATACTCTAGAAAAAATACTCAACACCTTAACTACGCTTTCAATAAAAGTGGAAAGTATGGGTAATGAGATAGAAAAGCTAAAGACTAATGAAGATAAACTGAAGTCTATAGCTACAAATCAGCTAACTCAGCAGTGTGCAGAGCTATGTCAGTCGGAAGACATTAAAGTTCCAGAGCTAGAAGGAGACGATGGGACACTCCATAAAACCCATAACATTTATTAATCTACTTCTTCAGGTACAAACAGAGTAGTTAGTAGACAAAGATATCAGAACATGAATATGAATAAGATATTTGAGAAACCATTTATACCAAAAACACAAAAAGACCCCTTGTTCATACCCCCACAAATTACCATATACCGAGATAGTATGAACCAAGATAAAAAAGTTTACAACTATAGAGCCCAAAAATACATAAAAAATATTTATAGAGTACAAACTTTCCTAAACCTTAACCCTAGAGCTACAAATATCAAAGAACCAAATACAAATTATATAACCCACAAATTACAAGGTTACAACAAGATAATTGCACTACCCAAAACCAACCCAAGCCTAGTGAAAACTTGTTTTGACTATGGATTATTAAATACCATATACACCCAAGACGGAGAAGACCTAACCGCTATGGAAGAATTACATAAAATATTCACCACCTATAAAAGGATAACAAAAGGAAATCTATTTTATATAAAATGTTATACTGCACCAGCAGAGATATTATACGATGAAATAAAACCAGTTATACAAGTTATAAAAATAAGACTAACCAGAGATATGATTATACCGGAAGATATTACACAGCAGCCAGAGATACCCAGAATTGAGATACCTGATTTGTACGCAAATAAACGACTCATTGCACTAGCTACAATTATTCAAGAATTAGCAAATAATTATACCAATGGAAACCCAATATGGAGTTATTATTCAAGAGACCATCAGATGATTTATTCAAATTCAAAAGAACTATGACAAGCAGATATGGAAGATGTTAGGCAATATATAATGACATTACTTAACCCAGAAAAATAATCTACTGCAAGAGCAATTAAGAAAGGATTTATTTCAGACGGATTATTGACAAGATATTGTAAGATAATTGGACACAAATACCCAGACCATCAATGTTCAAGATGTAACGGAGAAGATAATATTAATATTATCCCAGAAGTCCAGCTAGAATAAAAGAATCAAGAAAATAAGCATGACAGCTGGAAGATAAGATAAGAAGCAATAATGGAGATATGGAAAAGCAGCAGATACGACAACGAAAGGATATCAACGGAGTAATAATAGAAGACAAGATATTAAATTTTACCTAAAATTGTTGTATAGAATTGTTGTATAGATTTTAGCCTTCTTTTTAGCCTTTTTGACTTTTTTAAGGCTATAGCACTAATTCTTGTAGCCTTTTTAGCCTTTTAGCCTTTTAGCCTATGGCACTAATTCTTGTTTCATAAGGAGAATTTTTAGGATTTTTAGAAAATGTGTAAGTAATGTAAAGATTTTTGTAAAGATTTCATTCTATAAATGAGAGGAACTGAAGGCATTGCAAAGCAAGCCTTCATGTGTTGAAGCACAAATACTCTCTCCTGTCTGCAACAAATATTTTGCTTAGTTAATTAAAAAACAGATATATTTCAATGGAAAAAGCTATGGAGGAACAAACCTCAGAAATATCAAAACTACCCGAACAGGTATATTTATTTATGATTATGAATAGCTAAATTTATAATTTCCAACAACCATGGTATGATAAAATAAATTCATATTAGTTACTTTATAGTAGAATTATTCGAAGAATAATATGTTAAGAAGTTTATTAGCAAAGTGGAAATGGAGAAAATTCCCTAAGAACTATGCCATCCTAAAGGTGAAACCAATGAGGCAAGAAGCCGTGGCGGGGAGTAACCAGAGTAGAGGCGCTGTTTAACGGAAAAGTATCCAAATTACCATGCTAATAATGATCTTAGAACATGTTATTTAACAATAATCTAGTATATAGTAATCTAAGATGACCATATTTTGTTATGTATATGATTGGAGGGATTATTTTGAAAATAGCAAATTTATGAAAATGAATAATTATTTATCTGACGTGATGGTAGATAAATTTAGAATACTTATTTTGTATGCACTTAAGGATATAAAAATAATAGATATAATAAAAATCATATTAGAAAAAGCATTTGGTAAATATTATATGACTAGAGTAAATTATATACCATACCTACCTAACTACTCTTACAAATACTTACCATGATAAATTACATAGAATTTCTAGAAAAAGATATGAGAAACATACAGTTAATAGAAAAACAGATGAAATTAAATTTAGATAAATACATGGAAACTAAAGATATAAAACATATAGAATTTCTTAATAAAAATATGCAGGAACTACTAAGGCTAAAACAAACAACAACAAAACATTATAATAAAATATTTAGTCAATTTTAAATGATAGATAATCTTAAAGTCTTAATCTTATTTATACTTAGAGATATAGAAATTATAGATATTAAGAAAATAATATTAGAAAAAGAATTAGACTATAAAATTGAAACCATAAATTGGATAGCACAGTTATACCTAGATAATTACCCAGAAGGATATTATTCAGATTAAGAGATGTTAGAATATATTAGAAAAACTAGAGAAAATCAAGATAATCTAAATAAAGAAATTAATTATAGAAACGAATTAGAAAAATAATGGAAAATCTAAAAGAAAAATTAATATGGATAGTAGAAACCTTTAAAAATTTAGAAAAAATTACACGTGATAGTTTATATAATTTAAAAAACTCACTACGAGAAGAACAACACAAGATAATGAATAACATTGAAAATCTAGAATTAGATATACATTACAGTACAATTAGGCTAAATTATTATACAGAAATCTGTAACTCTACAATTACTACAGGATAAAATAATAAACCATACAAATTAATGAATACATCTTACGAAAAGAATAAATCATTAAAAGATATTTAAACAAAATTTGAGAAATATCCACGCACAAAGAAAAATAGATTCATTATAAATATAATAGATCTATTTTATAAGTTAGTTATCCGCATAGCTCCGCACCCCCCCCCCCCCCC
>NC_061114.1:84432651-84522046 GCF_002878395.1 Capsicum annuum | reverse complement strand
GATAATCGATGATACGTAATACCAAACCAAACTGACCGATATGCACCCCTACTTCAAACAGACAAATTCATATAAACTTAGATGCAATAACATTCTTTCAAATATCTTAACTAACAAACTATAATATGGCTCAAATGCTAATAAACATTTATATAATGAACAAAATTTTTTCCTATTTATTTTTCATTTTATTTCTGTTTCATTGAATGTACCTGAGTAGTATCTACAATGGTGTTCTAATTTTTCTGCTTCATATCGGTATTTAAGTACTCCTCCATAACTATATTCACTAGTATCTGCTTCTACTATATATATAAATTTTCTATTTTCATCTGGAAAAATACATACCATGATAAATTACATAGAATTTCTAGAAAAAGATATGAGAAACATACAGTTAATAGAAAAACAGATGAAATTAAATTATTTAAACTGTTTCATGCTTATTTCTTTAGAATTAAAGATATAATCAATTTCTAGATTAATATATTATATAATAAGAGAAAATACTAAAGAGTAAAGAAAAGGAAAAGGCAAAAGGCAAAAAATAAAAGGAAATATTATAGAGATTCAATAGTGATTCGAAATCATCAAACGCAAATTAAGTTCTCTATACCTAAGGAAAAACAGCAGCACCCATAGACTATTTTAAAATTTTGAAGTGTCACTTTAGTTATATATTCATATTGTTGTAAATTTCTACTTACGTACTATAAAGTTTATCAAAAGTTCAGATGTCGTTGCACCCTTACTACAAAAGATAGATTTGCTCCTGAGTAGGAACTGTAGGAGAGAATGCTTTCTTATTTCGATCTTCAATATTGTAGTGTATAGTTATAGTAGAATAGTATACTATTTATAGGTTACAAAAAGTCTTCTCAAGTTACAAAATATTGGTTAATTCATTTATACTTGAACTGTATGCTATGTTACAGAAGATACATCCACGTTTACTTGATTTATAATATGCATTTTTCTTGTTATTGTAATATTATATCAATTATAAAGGTAGTTTAACAATTCTTCAACATTTCTAAAATATTAATTCATTTAGAATACTTTACAAGTTAAAAACCCACATTTTTTTAGAGTACATTCCACGTTCAAGTTGACTTTGTTTTTGTTCGGTACTATGTAGTTTTAATGATTGACAACGTCATATGAAGTATGTCAGTCAAGCTGGTTCAAAGACACACTGTCTCATATAGCTGAACTTATAGTAAAATCACTGATGATTAAAGAAAAGGTGAAAGAATCACGAACTAGATGTGTGGTTAATTCAAGGATCACGTACCAAATGTGTGGTTAATTCTGTTAAACTCAAGAAAACAAACATGTGCTAATTTGAAGAGTAGGTGTTTGACTACAACACTAAGGAGGAAAGAGTTGGATTCAAGAAGGAGTCCCATTTAAAGTAGAAGGAGTATCACTTGGAGTAGAACTCTAAGTAGTGAGAGTTTTATTTGAAGGGGGAGTTTGAGAAAAAGAATGACTCTTTGCAGATTTGTGCTTGAAGGTATATAATTAAGAGTGATTCATGCACTTACAAAGCAAAAAAGGGCAATTGACAAATTGACGAAGTGTTACTTAATCACCAAAGAAACACATTGAAGAACCTAGTCCTAAGAATAGTATCTGGATAAGAGTTTTAGCTTTGATTGTTAGGAGTTGTTCATTGTGCTTGAGATGATGATGTAATACAAGTTTTAGTGTGTGATAAGATGAACTATGAGCTAGTCTTCGAGTTGAAAAAACTCAGAGACATTGGGAACGCATACCTTGGGTGGTGTATATGTCGTTAGGAATTAGAGTTTATAATTCCTAGTTGTGTACATAGAAATTAGAGTTTATAATTCCTAGGTTATAGAGTTGTAATCTATTGTTGAGGCTCATTATATTTTAGTGAAGTTGGCGTTAAATCCTGTAGAGGTACATGTCGTAGTTTTTTACACCTTTCAGAGTTGGGTGTTTTCCACGTAAAACCATTGTGTTCTCTACTTACTATCTTTACTACATTCACTGGAAAATGTTAGGCAATCCGTTCCATCCATAGATAAAAACTAGGCTAAAATAAGGTAATTAATAGGGTACGTACTCTAACAAGTGGTATCGGATCCAGGTTGTCTTAAAAAGGGCTATCACTTAAGATAATATCACGATGAGGAATTTTGCTCCACCTATTGGTCACAATAAAGGTTAATCCACTACTAGACCCCGACTCTTTGATGACTCTTATTTTATTTGGTGAAAGATGTGGATAGAAATGTATCTTAAAGGTAGAGATTATAAATTATGGGATAAAATTATTGATGGACGAACAATTCTCTTGAAGACAGTGGATGGAGATCTATTTAAAAGATAAGGAGTAAATTAACCCCAAAAGATCTTGTTGCACTAAAAAAGAATGCAAAAGACAAAAACAGTCTTGTTTGTGGTCTTTGTCCAGTCGAGTACAGTTGAATGTCTAATTACAACATTGCTAAGCAAATCTAGGATACTCAGGTTAATGCAAATAAGGACATCTCTCAGGTCAGAAATTTTAGAATTCTATTCTCTTTACTGAATATGAGTTCTTTAAAATAAAGGAGAATAAATCTATTCATGAGATAATGATAAGACTTACAACTTTAACTAATGAATTAACTTTTTGGGAAAAGTCATTCCTACGAAGGAACAATTTTAAAAGGTTATTACCATTAGGAAAGCAAAGAATCTCACTCGTATGACTTTGGATGAACTAGTCCAAAATATAAGGACCTACGAGATGAACATGGAAGATCTAAAAAGGGCATTTAAAAGTGATGAATCTGAACTTGATAAAGAACAAGTAGCCTTTAGTACTAAGAATTTAAGAAGTTTTTCAAGAAACAGGTTGTAAGAAGTGGTCCAATGCTAAAAAATAAGGCTGTATACTACAAATGTGTCAAAACTGATCATCAGATTAAGGATTGTCCTCTCTGGGAGATTGAGTGGAAAAGTGAAAGAGTTTAAAAGAACTGAATGATAAGGCAAAGAAAAGGAAAATATGGGCTATGCTATGGTAGCTACTTGGGGATCAGATGATGAAGAAGTTTATGAAACTACTCTCATGGCCATTGAAATTTCAGACATGGAAGGAGAAGATGGAACCTCTAAGGTAAGTATTCTTGAGCTCAAAGAGAAGTTGCATTTACTTAAAAAAAGAAATTTTTTTTCTTTAATAAGTTCTTTTCTTGATGATTTTCAAGAACTAATATTTGATAGGGATGATATATTCAGCAATGTGTCAAGCCTAAAGTTTGATTATATTGATCTAAAGACTTGTAAAAATACAATTGAAAAGGAAAACTGCACTTGTAAGGAAAAAGTTAGAAGACTTGATTAATCAAACCTGACAAAAAAATTGAAGTTCTAAAATTGTCTTTCTCTGAATAAGAAAAAAAGATCAAGAGTGAAGAACAAGAAAAATTTAAGTCAGGATTGACTAAGATTAAACATGAATGCTTCTGTGAAAATGAAAAGGCCAGTCAACTAAGTCAAGAAGTTTCTAAATTGAAACCTGATCTTGAAATAACTAATAGATGGACAAACTCTTCAAGAATTTCTCATAATCTAGGTGAAAGAACTACCAAAGAAAGAGTTAGATTGGGATTTTATAAAAGTTGTAATGTTATTAATGATATAGGCTATATTTTTTGTAACCGAGGGTATCCAACCACTGAATGTCCTATTGTAGCAAAAAGGAAATCAAGAAGCATAAACCTAACAAAAGAATCTGATTCCATGTTAGCACAAGCTAACAAGAAGGTCAAAACTAGTCAGAGAAATAGGTCACATACCTTGTTATCCCAATGGACTAGAAGGAACCTCTTTGATCTATTTGATCACAAAAAAGGACTCGGGTTTGTCTGGGTGACTAAACTTACCCCTAATTTGTTTTACAGGTGAGAGTGAAAGATGAAAACCAAAATTAGTACATGGCTAATGCTTGATCAAGGCATAAGACTAGAAGAAAATAAAGTTTCTTTCACTCACCACATTTAAATATGAATGCTTCTTTTGGAGATGGAAAAAAAAGCACCATTACTAGAGTTGAAAAGATTGGGAGAACTAAAAAAGCTTTTGAAAGATGGCCAGATTTGTAGTGCTAATGTAAAGGGGAAGAAAGGGAAATCCTCTTTTAAAAAAAATAATCATATAAGTACGATCAAGTGTTTAGACCAGCTTTATTTGAATCTTTATGGACAAATGAGGGTAAGAAATAGAAAAGGTAAGAGTAGCATGTTGTACCACCTCATCCAACCATTGTGTAAACTTAAGTCATATTGATAGGGTGAACAACAATTAAGAAATTAATTCATCAATAACACAAATAAAAGCCATTGATAATTTTGTTGGAATTTCACAAGCATTCGTGTTGAAAAACTAAAACTGGCAAGCATTTGTGTTATCTGTGGAGGAGAAACTACATAAAGTGTGGGATTATGTGAAAGATTTCAAGATAAGCCTAAAGAATCTAACCTTAAATCTGTCCAAAGAATATTGAGATATCTCAAGGAAATCAATGACTAAAGAATTTGGTATCCAAAGGAAAGCAATTTCACTCTTGTGGACAATAAAAAATGTTGACTATGAGAATTATTTCATTGACTACAAAAGCACCACAAGCACTAAGTAGAGAGAATTTAAAAAGAATAGGTTAGACTTGGTGGTGATTTAAAGTGCATGAACTCCCCTCAATGATTGACTAGAATAACTATTTTATTTTAAATCTTATGTAATACCCAGTATGTTTCCAAGCTAGGAAATGAATCAATTCTCCTATGTATGAAACCTCATATCTTATGATTTAAATTCGAGTACATCATTTACAATGAGTATCCTAGCAATAAGATAGCTTATGATGTGTTAAGCATGCTCATGTGAGTCACTCAGAGTAAGGTAAGCTAATAGCTTTTGGATCCATCATGTTTTAGTTTGTGATTCCGCAAGAGTGACCTTTGAACAAGGATAACTTGATTTATATGTGATATTTTGGATGATTTAGACCCATCAAATTGTAGAGAATCGAATTAGCTTTCCAACGATCCCAATTAAATAAAAATCCAAAATGCGAGAAAGAAGTTATGGCCCCGCAAAGTAGGAGTGCGACGTATAAACAATCGTACATAGCTACAAAACAAGTGCGGGATAGGTTGTGCGGTGCACACCCTCAAGTGTTCGATAGCATGTGCGACGCACACCATAGCTTATATGATAAGATGTGCAGCGCACACCATATCATGTGTGATGAGGTGTGCGACGCACACTTATGATTTTAGCCATGAAAAACACTTAGTTTTTGAGATATTTTGAGGATAATTAAGTATTTTAACACTCCTTACACATCCCAATACTCAACTGCATGAAATTTATAGATTCTAATCAGATTACAACCCTATTAACATCTTAAGTTCATTATCCAAGAGCCCAATAAGGAGAAAAATTACTTGGGTTGCATAATCAAGCTTGAAGTTCTAATCTTTCAACAATTTCATCGCTATTAAGGTATGCGTAGTGTTCATCCACGGATTCCTTTCATTCATGGAGTTCAAGAATCAGTCTTTGATAACAAAATCATGAATGTTTTGTGGTGATATAGTTGTATTCATGTTATTGTTTGTGGTTTGTGTTATAGAGTAGGAATTTGATGAACTTCCAGGAAGATTGTGATCATATAGTTTGAACCCATGAATTTAGGTGTATTAAGTGGTGTAAGTTTGTGAATACACCTATTCCTTAAAGAGTGCATGTAAGGTGTTTGATAAAATACCTAAGAGACTAAAAATCATGCATTATAGCTAAATTGTAACTAAGTGAAGGATTCATGACAGGACTCTATCATTCAATGTCATCCATGTTGATAATGTGTCTTGTGAACACTGTTGGATTACTCATGAACTAGTCTTATGGAATTATGCTATGCTTACTTGCGAAACCCACTCATGTACAAGATGTAGAATACCCATGTACTTTATGAAATTCCCCAACTTATGATATTATGGATTTTGGTTGTAATATATAATGAGCATTATATTGAAAGCTATGGAAGTATATACATGTTGTATGAAATTCCCTTCCATGAAATAGATTATTGAGAACCATGGTTAGTATGAAATCACTTATTTATGATATAGTGGATTATGGACTCTACTCTTATGATCAAGTCAGTCATGTGTCTCAGTTTCCTTTCATCGAGTCCTGAGGGTACTTGTCCCCGAAAAATATAGCTGTGTGCGTAGAGCTATGTCATGTTGTCATGATACTCTCAGTCAAGCCATGATCTTTTGAAATTAGTCAGTCATGTGACTCAGGAAAACTGAGTAATCTCAGTAGTTTAGTATTCTCAGTAACCTCAGTGCTCAGTAACCTCTGTAATCACAGTAAATCTCAGTAACTTCAGTACTCTTAATCATTTCTCAGAACTCATTATATTTCGTCCATCATTGGAATCAAGTAAATATAGTTTAGCTCCACTAAACAATATGACTAGTATCAGTTTAGTTAATCAGTATCGGTTTAACAAATTAGTTCAGTTATGTTGTTTAGTTCAGCCAAGTTGTTTAGTTTAGTGTCTTTTAGATGGGAGTAGGGTTCAGTACCGAGCAAACCTAGGGATGGGGTCTCACCCGCAAAAATAGGACTGAGATCCCTAGAAGCAATCCCTAACTTCTAGAACTACATTGATAGCATAGGTACGAGATATCACCCGTTAGATAAGACTGACATACTCAGGGGTCACCCGTTAGCATATTTATATATATAGTACTGATCCCAGGAGTTACACGCTAGATTAGGACTGACTCCACTGCAGATGTCTTTACTGGTGGTGCGGTACTGACACCCTTCCAGTCAAGGTAGAGATTAGACCCAAGTCAGCTTAGCTTGGGGCATGTCAGTTAGATGAACACATCCCATAGTTTCAGTTACAAAATTAGCACTTTCAGAAACAGTCAACTCAACTTAGTAGTACAGATTCAGTACTGTTAGATATAGTTAATGCTTGTCATTGTAAATAGATGTCAATATCACCCATTAGCTAGGACTGATCTCAACTATGATTAATCAGTATCAGAATTATTAGATTTAAAGATCACCCGCTAGATAGGACTGATCTTAGACTAAGTCAAATCATCCTTATTATCAGTATTCTCATGATCAGCTGCTAGATAGGACTGGTCTCAAATTTAGTTACTCCAAGTAGAACAGAACTAAGATAGTTCCATCAGAACTTAGATTATCTGATATAGTCGCTCAATATTGGTTATATCGATTAGTCCGATCATTATAGTTATATCAGCTATATTAATTGTCATAGCTCATGTTACCAGTATTTAGTTTTAAGACTACTAGACGTAGTTATTGAAACCAGTTCTTCATAATTTGAACTATCATAAATAGACAATAATCTATTCAGTACCTCAGTAATAGTAAAGTCATGTTGTCAATATTTAGACTTAGTAGTCAGTATCATCACGAGTTTAGTTACAGCTGTTTATGCATGTATGTATTCTCACGTTCATATTAGTTAGCATTGTTCATACCTATAACCCTTTGTATTTAGCCTACCTCACTCGTATACTCAGTACATTCAAACGTACTGATGCATTTGTGCTATGGTGCTTTTTCTTTTGTTACACCATAGTTCAGAGGCATGAGCTCCAGATCAGAAGTAGCATTCCAGTGTTCAGAGTTTGTAGTTAGTCCTTCTCATTTGAGAATGATATGATTATTGCTATATTTACTATTTAGTTGTTAGATGAAGTTAGTTGGAGACATCTTCCTTCAACTCCTTATTCAGTTTAGTTAGAGGCTTTCAAACTAGATGTTAGATTAGATATTTAGATCTTATTATTTTTAGTATTTATGACTTGTTCTGGTATTGTTATACCATTTTCAGATATTTTTCTATCAGACGTCTATTCAGGTTGAACCTTATGGCCTTTAATGTTCATATTTTTGCATTTTATGTATATTATGCAGTATACATGTACAGATATCATTTAGGGTTTAGTTTGTTGTCCTTTGGGGTCATGAGAACTGTGTAGCATTCTGGTTCAGAAAATTGAGGTGTTACAAACTTTGTATCAGAGCCTAAGGTTCAATAGAGTACTAGGAAGTCTGAAAGCCATATCTAGTAGAGACTTGTACATGCATGTTTTGTGTACCACACTTATGTCTAGGAGGCTATGAGATATTTTAGGAACGGTTTCCCTTTTATCAATATTCATGTCGTGCCAGCAAATCAGTTTAGCAATCGAGCAGTCAGATTTGTGTAGCTTTTTTTCTCATCCTTGCATCTATTCATGGTATCCAAAACCTCAGAGAATGTAACAATTTTAAGGTAGAACCTCCTAGTATTTGCAAGTTCAGTAGTTTCTGACTCTCGAAGTTCAGTTATAATCTAGTTTGTAGATGCCAGTATCTCAGTAAGGTAAGCATTCTTAGAGGGACATAACTTCCCAAGGAGGAAATACCCCAATTTCTCTTAACGCTCTCATGCCTTAGATCATTCAGTTTCTCCTTGCATAACGAATTCAGTCTAGAATAGAGGGTACTCATAAGTTGACCTTCAAGTTAGACCTCAGCGGTAAGTCAAGTATTCAGAGGTTCAGTTCAGTTCATGATGTTCAGTCCATATGTCACGTACTAGAATCTGTCATGTTCTGATATTTCAGTTCAATCTTAGTGCCTTTATCATTGCATGTTCAGTTGCATGTTCACGAGTCAGTTCAGTCATGTATTCACGCATCAGATATGCATTGTGAGGTTATCAATACTTTGAGTCATACATTCATATATCATGTCAGTCATATAATTATGCATCAGTTATGCAATGATTTAACTTTTTAGTTAAACATCAGATATGTATTCTCAATTTGAGAAACTCAGTTTATCGGAACACTCATTCCTACATTCATAAATCAGTTACCAATGCTTCAGATATGTATCTACAATATGATATGCTTAATTTTTAGTCATGTCATCCATGAAATCATGATCAGTCATTCATGATATATATTTCTGTAAGTTGTCTTTTCCCTCATCTCAACTAGTATCATTCTAGGACGAATATTCCAAAAGGAGAGATATTGTAATACACTGTATGTTTCCAAGCTAGGTATGAAACCTCATATCCTACGATTCATATTTAAAGACATGATTTAAAATGAATATCATAGCGATAAGATAGCTTATGATGTGTTAAGCATGCTCATGTGAGTCACTCAGAGTAAGGCAAGCTAATATCTTTTGGATCCATCAAGTTTTAGTATGTGATTCTGCATGAGTGACCTTTGAATAAGGATAACTTGCTTTATATGTGACATTTTTGAAGATTTATACCTACCAAATTGTATAGAATCAAATTAGCTTTCCAACGATTCCAATTTTATAAAAATCCAACACCCGAGAAAGAAGTTATGGCCTACAAAGTAGGAGTGCGACGGATAAACAATGGCACGTGGCTACTTGAACAAGTGTGCGACAGGTTGTGTGGCGCACACCCTCAAGTGTACGATAGAATGTGAGACACACACCTTAGCCTATGCGATAGGATGTCTGGTGCACACCTTAGCATGTGCGATGAGGTGTGCGACACACACTTATGATTTCAGCCACAAAAAACACTTAGTTTTTGAGTTATTTTGAGGATAATTAAGTCTTTTAACACTCCTTACACGTCCCAATACTTAACCTCATGAAATTTATATCTTCTAATAACATTACAACCCTATTAACATCTTAACTTCATTATCCAAGAGATCAAGAAGGACAAAAACTACTAGTTTTGCATAATCAAGCTTAAAGGTCCAATCTTTCAATATTTTCATCGCCATTAAGGTATGCGTAATATTCATCCATGGATTCCTGTCATTTGTGGAGTTCAAGAATCAATCTTTGATATCAACATCATAATTTTTTTGTGGTGATATAGTGGTATTCATGTTGTTATTTGTGGTTTGTGTTATAGAGTGGGAATTTGATGAACTTCCAGGAAGATTGTGATTATATAGTTGGAACCCACAAATTTGGGTGGATTAAAGTGGTATACGTTTGTGAATACACCTATGCCTTAATGAGTGCATGTAATGTGTTTGATAAAATGCCTAAGAGACTAGAAATCATGCATTATAGATAAATTGTGAATAAGTGAAGCATTCATTATAGGCCTCTATGATTCAATGTCATCCATGTTGATAATGTATTTTGTGAACACTGTTGGATTACTCATGAACTAGTCTTATGGAATTATGTTATGCTTGCTTGCAAAACCCACTCATGGACAAGATGTAGAATAACCATGTACTTTATGAAATTCCCCAAGTTATGATATTATGGATTGTGGTTGTAATATGTAATGAGCATGATATTGAAAGTTATGCAAGTATATACATGTTGTATGAAATTCTCTTATTTATGATATTGTGGATTATGGACTCTACTCTTTTGATCAAGTCAGTCATGAGTGTAGTTTCCTTGCATCGAGTTCTGGAGGTACTTGTACCCAAAAAATATAGCTATGTGCCTAGAGCCATGTCATATTTTCACGGTACTCTCAGTCAAGCCATGATCTATAGAAATCAGTTAGTCATGTGACTCATGTAAACTCAGTAATCTTAATGCTCAGTAACCTGAGTAATCACAGTAAATCTCAGTAACTTCAGCACTCTTAATCAGTCCTCAGAACTCATTATACTTCATCTATCATCGGAATCCAGTAAACTCAGTTTAGCTCCACTAAATGATACCACTAGTATCATTTCAGTTAATTAGTATCATTTCAGTAAATCAGTTAAGTTAAGTTATTTAGTTCAGCCCAATTATTCAGTTTAGTGTCCTTAAGATGAGAGTAGGATTCAACACCAAGTAAACCTAGGGATGAGGGCTCACCCGCTAGAATAGGACTGAGATCCCTAGAAGCCATCCCTAAGTTCCAGAAATACGTTGCCAGTATAGGTACGAGATGTTACTTGTTTTATAGGATTGACATACTCAAAGGTCACCCGTTAGCATATTTATATGTATAGGACTGATCCCAGGAGTCACCCGTTAGATTAGGACTGACTCCACAGTAGATGTTTTTATTGATGGCACGGTATTGACACCTTTCCAGTCAGGGTAGAGATTGGACCCCAGTCAGCTTAGCTTGGGACATGTCGGTTAGATAAACACATCCCACAGTTTCAGTTAAAGAATCAGGGCTTTCAGACATAGTCAACTTACCTTAGTAGTATAGATTCAGTACTGTTAGATGCAGTCAATGATTATCATTGTAAATAGACTTCAAGATCACCCATTAGCTAGGATTGATCTCAACTATGATTAGTCAGTATCAGAAACATTAGATTTAAAGACTACCCGCTAGATAGGACTGATCTCAGACTAAGTCAAATCATCCTTATTATCAGTAAACTCATGATCACCCGCTAAATAGGACTGATCTCAGATTTAGTTACTCCAAGTAGAACAAAACTCATATAGTTCCATCAGAACATAAACTATCAGATACAGTCGCTCAGTATCGGTTATATCGATTAGTCTGATCATTACAGTTACATCACCTATATCAGTTGTCATAGGTTACGTTACTAGTATTCAATTTTAGGACTATTAGACACAGTCATTCAAACCAGTTATTCATAATTTGAACTGACAGAAATAGTTAATAATATATTCATTACCTCAGTAATAGTAAAGTCATGTCATCAGCATTTAGACTTAGTAGTCAGCATCATCACGATTTCAGTTATAGTTGTTTATGCATGTATGTATTCTCATGTTCATATTAGTTAGCATTGTTCATGCATATAACCCTTTGCATTTAGCCTACCTCACTCGTATACTTAGTATATTTAGATGTACTAATGCGTTTGTGCTATGGTGCTTTCTCTTTGTTACACCATAGGTTTAGAGGCATGAGCTCCAGATCAGCAGTAGCATTCCAGTGTTCAGAATTTATAGTGAGTCCTTCTTATTCGAGGACGATATGATTATTTCTATATTTACTATTTAGTTGCTAGTTGGAGTTAGTTGGAGACATATTCCTTTAACTCCTTATTTAGTTCAGTTAGAGGCTTTTAGACTAGATGTCAGATTAGATATTCAGATCTCATTATTTTTAGTATTTATGACTTGCTTTGGTATTGTTGTACCTTTTTCAGATATTTTGTTATCAGATGTTTATTCAATTAGAACCATATTGCCTTTCATGTTCTTTTTTTGTATTTTATGTATATTATGCAGTATACAGGTACGAATATCAGTCATGGGTTAGCTGTGGTCCTTCGGGGTCATGAGTTCCATGTAGCACTCCGGTTTAGAAAATCGGAGTGGTATATCTTATTATCTAAAATTTTATTTGATTTGGTCTTGAACATTTAGTTTTTTGTCCCAATTCTAGATTTTTGACTTCTCTAACATAATTTTGTATTAAATTCTGTAGAAAAATAGGTACAAGCAACAAGTTATGACCATAAAGTTTTTCTTATTAGGTATGTTGTACACAGATATAAGCATGGTTTGACTAAATTAAAACAATTGAGCACTCTTATTCAATGTATTAATTACTCTAACACATAAATACCACAACCATCACATCAGCGCTCAGATCTCTTATCTTAACTAGTTCACCACTAATTGGAAGTTGTAAAAGACTCAATTCCTTACACTTTATCCTTTCTATGTCCTATAAAGCCGAAGAATTGGAACATGAATTTTCATTCTCCTCTCCCATCAAACCATCATTTGACCAAACTTTTTTGTTATTATCTCCAAATGGTTGTGCACAAATGTGTTAATCCTAAACTAGAAATTCCTAAACTAGAAATTCCTTCCTTTCTCTCAACAAAAGTATCAGTTTTTGCACCATGGAATTGCCAAGCTTGATCATCAATCATATGCAGTATATGTTTCTGAAGAATGAAAAGGGACATTCTCTTTCTTTTAGTTTCTAGTTGTCTAAGATCTTTTAGCATTTCTCAATCGTAGTTTAGGTTTGACTTTTCAAACAACAAAGAATATTTTTGAACAAATTAATCATGCTGTTCTACCATTTTATATAACGAGGGCTAACATTCATTTTCAAAATTTTTTTTATAAAGAAATACTTTATATTAGAAGCTTCTAAACTAAAAGTTTCTCAAGACATTCATGAAGTGGAATAAGATGTCCTTCAGGCTATGATCATAACTATGAAGCTTGACCTTTATTAAGAGAGGGCTAAAAATGTTAAAATCATTTGTCAATTGACATAGTTGATATCACCTGTTCCACCTTCCTCATCTGGTCCTCACTATTCATACACTTAGTCATGTCTCACTTTTATATCGTATTCTTTTTTGATTAATGTTCACGTGTTTTGCTTTGTTCAGTACTAGCTTAGGTTTGATGAGGAACATGTTCTTGCAGTTAATGGAATAGCTGTCTTTGCCTAATTGACTCATCTTCCTACTCTCTTTAATATATTTACTATGATGGATAAATTCTTTGTCTAGTTATTTTGGTGATAGCCCTAGTGGCCATGAATAGGAAACTAATCACATTGGCTAGTATATTATTACATTGACGTAGTTTTTTTATGATGAAAAAAGGGGGAATATATCAGTTGTGTAGGGTTTATAACTCATTGACTAACCTATTTCAATCTAGTATTTTATATTTCAGAACCTACAAGTGAAAATGTACAAATGCAAAAAGATAAGAGGTTTTTCATCATTTAAAAGGAGGAATTTTTTGGTTGCTATGTAGTTTTGATGATTGACAATGTGATATGAAAGATGCTAATCAAGATGATTCAAAGACACACTATCGCATATAGCTGAACTTATAGTAAAATCACCAATAATTAAAGACTTTGTGAAAAAATCATGGAGCAGAGGTATGGTTAATTCAAGAATGATATACCAGATGTGTGGTTAATTCTGATATTCTCAAGAAAATAAAAATATGCTTATTTTAAGATTTGGAGTTTGACTACAACACTAAGGAGGCATGATTTGGAATTGAATAAGGAGTCTCACTTGAAATAGAAGAAGGAGTCTCACTTGAAGTAAAACTCTTAGTAATGAGAGTTTTAATTGAAGGGGGAGTTTAAAATAAAGACTGGATCTTTGGAGATTTATTCTTTAATCGAAGGTATATTATTTAGAGTGATGTATGCACTTACAAAGCTAAAAAAGCCAATTGATAGATTGACGAAGTGCTACTCAATCACTGAAGAGTCACGTTGAAGAACCTGGTCCTAAGTATAGAATCTGGCTAAGACATTTAGCTTTGATTGGGAGGAGTTGTTCATTATGTTTGAACTATTGATGTAATATTCATTTTGATGTGTTATAAACTGAACTACAGTCTAGTCTTTAAGTTAGGAAAACTCAAAGACTTTGGAAACACATACCTTGGGTGGTGTGTGTGTGGTTAGAAATTGGAGTTTATAATTCCTAGGTTATAGTGTTGTAATAAGTTGTTGAGGCTCATTATTATTTCGTGAAGTTGGATTTAAATCTTGTAGAGGAACATGTTTTTGTTTTTTACACCTCTTTGAGTCGGGTTTTTTTCACCTAAAACCATTATGTTCTCTACCTATTGTCTTTACTACATTTACTTGAACATGTTAGGAAACAAATTCAATCCATAGGCAACAACTAGGCTAAAATAAGGTAATCAGTAGGACATGTACTCTAACAAGTGGAATCAGAGCCAAGTTGTCGTCAAAAGGGCTAACACCTAAGAAAAGGTCTCTATGATGAACTCCTCACCACTTACTGGTCATAGTGAAGGTCAATCAACTACTAAACCACCACTCTTTAATGGCTCTCATTTTATTTGGTGGAAGGACAGGATAAAAATGTATCTTCAAGGTGAAGATTATGAATTATGGAACAAAATTATTTACGGACCAACAATTCCTATGAATATAGTAGATAGTGAACAAGTGAAAAAGGTAAAGAGTGAATGTTGTAATAAAAGGAATACAAAAGCCAAAAATATTCTTGTTTGTGGTCTTGGTTCAGCCGAGTATAATAGAGTTCCTAATTGCAACACTGCTAAGCAAATCTGGGATGCTCTAGTTTATGTACATGAGGGCACCACTCAGGTAATAAAGTTCAGAATTGCTATTCTCTTTACTGAATATGAGGCCATTAAACTAACGGAAAATTAATCTCTTCATGAGACGATGACAAGACTTATAACTTTAACAAATGAATTAACTTCCTCGAGAAAAGTCATTCCAATGGAGGAACAATTTGAAAACATGTTGAGGGTATTACCTAAGTCTAAATAGGATGTCAAGTTTACTTCCCTTAGGGAAGCAAAGGATCTCACTTGGATGACTTTGGATGAACTAGTGGAAAATCTGAAGACCTATGAGATAAACATAGAAGATCTAAAAAGGGTATCTGAAAGTGATGAATCTGAACAAGATGAAGAATAAGTATTCTTCAGTACAAAAAAACTTCAAGAATTTTTTCGAGAAAAAGGGATCTGAAAAGAAAGAATTGGTCCAATGTAAAAAAATTAGTCTTGATGTTACAAATGTGACAAAACTGATCATTTAATTAAGGATTGTCCTCTCTAGGAGATTGTGTGAAAATAGGAAAGAGATGAAAAAGAACTGAAGAAGAAGGCAAAGAAAAAGAAAAAAAGGGTTATGCTATGGTAGCTACTTAGGGATTAAATGATGAAGAACTTGATGAAACAACTGTCATAGCTATAGGAAATTCAAAGATGAAAGGAGAAGATGGTACCTCTGAGGTAAGTATTCTTGAACTCAAAGAGACATTGCATTTATTTCAAAAAATAAAACTTGTGTCTTTAATAAGTGCTTTAATAGATGATTTTTAAGACCTAAAATATTGTAGGGATGAAATCTTCAACAGTTTTGCAAAACTAAAGTCTCATTATATTATCTAGAGTCCTGTAAAAACACTATTAAAAAGGAAAACTTCACTCTTAAGGAACTGGTTAGTAGACTTGATTCATCAATCCTGACTCTAAAATATAAATTTCTAAAGTTGTCTTTCTCTGAAAAAGGAAAAAATATCAAGAGTGAGGAACAAGAACAAATTGAGCCAAAATTGAAAAAGATTAAAGATAAATTCTTTTGAGAAAAAAAAGGTCCGTCAACTAAGTCAAGAAGTTTCTAAATTGAAACTAGATCTTGAAAGAGCTAATCGATGGACAAATTCTTCAAGAATTATTTAGAAGCTAGGTGAAAGAACTCATAATGAAAAGGTTGGATCAAGCTTTTACAAAATTTGTAATAATATTAATGATTCGCGTTATATTCGTGCTAACCTAGGGCACCTAACCACTAAATGTCCAGTTGCAACAAAAAGATAATCAAGAAACATAAATCGAGCAAATAAATCTGATTCCATGTTAGCACAAGCTGATAAAAAGGTCAAAACTAGTCAGTGAAATAAGTCATATAACATGTTAACTCGATGGGATAGAAAGAACCTCATTCATCCATTTGATTACTATAAATCATCCAAGCTTGACTGGTTGACTAAAGTTAACCCCTAATTTATTTTGTAGGTGACAGTAAAAGAAGACAAGTAAAATTAGTACATGGATAGAGGTTGCTTAAGGCATAAGACAGGAATAAAATAAAGTTTCTTTCACTCACCATATTTAAAGGGGGATTAGTTCTTTTAGAGATGGAAAAAATCACAATTAATAGAGTTGAAAAGATTGGGAGTGCTAAAACAAAAGCCTTTGAAAGATAGCCAGATTTGTAGTGCTTGTGTAAGGGGGAAGCAAGGGAGATCCTCTTTCAAAGTAAAGAATCATATGAGTATGATCAATTATTTGGACTTGGTTCTTATGAATCTTTGTAGACCAATGACGGCAAGAAGCAGAGATGGTAAAAGAAGCATATTGTACCACCTGGTCTAACCATTATGAAGATCGAGGATATATTTATAAGGGGAATAAAAATAAAAAAATTAATTCATCATTAACACCAACACAAGTTGCTGATAATTTTTTTGGAAGTTCACAAGCATTAGTGCTGAAAAACTAAAAGTGTCAAGCATTTCTGTTATCTGTGGATGATAAAATATATAAAGTGTGGGATTATATGCAATATTTCAATCTAAGACTAAAGAATCTCACCTGAAAGCTATAAAAAAATCTTGATATATCTCAAGGGAATAAATGACTTGGGACTATTCTATCCAAAGAAAAGAAATTTCACTATTGTAGCCCATAAAACATGTTGACTATACGAATTTCTAAATTGACCGAAAAAGCGCCACAATCATTGAGTATAGAGCATTTTGAAAAGAATAGGTTATATTTGTGGATGATTAAAATTGCATGAAATCCCCTCAAAAATTTACTAGAATAACTATTTTTTTTTTAATCTTATTAGCTAAAATGTTATTCGATTTAGTCTTGCTTTTTTAGTTGTGTGTCCAAATTCTAGATTTTTGACTCTTCTAACCTAATGTTGTATTAAATTGGGCAGAAAATAGGTACATGCAAGCAATTGTGACCATAAAGTTCTTATTATCACGTATGTTCTACACTGATAAAAGTATGAGTTGTCTAAGTTGAAATAACTGAGCACTTCTGTTCAATGTATAAAATATTATAATACATAAATACCATTGCCATCACATCAATGGTAACCTCTCTTATTCTAACTGGTTCACCACTAATTGGAAGTTTGAAAAGTCGTAATTCCTCATACTTTATACTTCTCTTATCCCATAAAGCTAACGAATTGGCATATGAATTTTCATCCTCCTCTCCCATTAAACCATCATTTGATCAAACTTTCTTTGATTTTCTCCAAATGGTTATGCACAAATATGTGAATACTACACCATAAATTTCTTCTTCCCTGTAAAAAAAATATCACTTTTTGCACCATGGATTTGCCAAGCTTGGTCATCAATCACATACAATATATGTTTCTAAGGAATGAAAAGGGACATACTTTTCAGTTTAGTTTCTAATTGGCTCAGAATTTTTAGGACTACTCAATCCTAGTCCAGGTTTGACTTTTCAAACCATAAAAAATATTTTAGACCTGATGAATCATATTGCTCTACCTGTTTTAATAAGGAGGGCTAACATTCATTTTCTAAAAAAATAAATTTATAAAGAAATACTGTAGTTGAGAAAACTTTTGAGCTAAAACCTGCACGAAACATTCTTTAAAAGGAATAAGAGGTCCTTCAGGATAGGATCATGACTTTAAAGGGTGACCTTGATTGAGAGAGGTATAAAATTATTGAAGTTATTCATTAATTGACACAGTTCGTAGCACCTGTTCCACTTTTCTTATCTACTTCTCACTATTTCTATCCTTAGTCATGTCCAACTTTTATACTGTATTCTTTTTTTATTAATGCTCCATTATTTTTCTTCGTTCAGGACTTGCTTAGGTTTATTATTGAACATGTTATGGTAGTTTAATGGAAAGGTTAGTAAACTAAGTCAAGAAATTTCTAAATTAAAACTTGATCTTGAAATAGCTAATAGTTTGATAAATTCTTCAAGAATTCTTCATTAGCTAGGTGAAAGAACTCACAATGAAAAGGATTGATTGGGATTTTATTAAAGTTCTAATGATCTTAAAGATTTATGTTATATTTATGGCAACGCAGGGCATCCAACCACCCATTGTATAGTTGATGGAAAAAGCAAATAAAGAAGCATAAACCTAGCAAACAAATCTGATTCCATGTTAGCCAAGCTAAAAAGAAGGTCAAAACGTGTCAGAGAAATATCACATAACTTGTTGACTTGATAGGCTAGAAGGAACCTCGTTCATCTATTTTATCACAAGAAAGGACCCAAGTTTATCTGGTACCTAAAGTGAACCCCTTATTTGTTTTACAGGTGAGAGTGAAAGAAGGCAAGAAAAATTAGTACATGGATAGATCTTGATCAAGGCATAAGACTGGAAGAAAATAAAGTTCCTTTCACTTACCGAATTTGAAGGGTGACTGATTCTTTTGGAGATGGAAAAATAAGCACCATTACTTGAGTTGAAAAGATTGGGAGAACAAAAATAAAAGCCTTTGAAAGATAGACAGATGTGTAGTACTTGTGTAGGGGGGAAGCAAGGGATATCCTCTTTCAAAGCAAATAATCATATGAGTACTATCAAGTTCTTGGACCTACTTTATATGATTCTTTATAGGCTAATGAGGGTAATAAGAGGAGAAAAAAAGAGGAACATATTGTACCACCTATTCTAACCATTATGCAGACTGAGGGCATATTGATAGTTGGAACAACAATCAAGAAGTTAATTCATCAATAACACCAACATAAGGTGTTGATAATTTTGGTGGAGTTCACAAGCCTTGGTAATGAAAAACTACAACTGTCAAGCATTTATGTTATCTGTAGAGGATAAACTACATACACTGTGGGATTATGTGCATTATTTCAAGCTAAGCCTAAGGAATCTCACCTTTAAGTTATCAAAAGATTCTTGAGATATGTCAAGGGAATGAATGACTTGGGACTATGATATCCAAAGGAAAGTAATTTCACTCTTGTGGCCTATAAAAGATCTTGACTATACGAATTACATAATTGACTAAAACAACACCATAAGAACTAAGTAGAGAGAATTTTGAAAAGAATACGTTAGACTTGGGGATGATTAAAATTGCATGAACTCCCTTCAATGATTGGCTAAAGTAACTATTTTATTTTTAATCTTATTAGCTAAAATATTATTTGATTCAGTCTTGCATATTTAGTTGTGTCCCAATTCCATATTTTTGACTCTTGTAACCTAATTTTGTAATAAATTAGGCAAAAAAATAGGTACAAACAAGCAATTGTGAATATAAAGTTCTTCTTATCGTTTATGTTCTATATTGATATAAGCATAGATGGTCTAAGTTGAAACAATTGAGCACTCCTATTTAATGTATTAATTATTTTAATACATAAATACCACCGCCATCACATCAGTGCTCACATCTCTTATTCTAACTTGTTCACCACTAACTGGAACTTGGAAAAGACTCAATTCCTTACACTTTATCCTTCCCTTGTCCTATAAAGTTGACGAATTGGCTCATGAATTTTACTCCTCCTATTCGATCAAACCATCATTTGACCAAACTTTCTTTGATTCTCTCCTACACCAAAAATTCCTTCTTCTCTTACAACCATAATGTCAGTTTTTGCACCATGGATTTGCCAAGCTTGATCATCAATCACTTGTAACATATGTTTTTGAAGAATGAAAAGGGACATGCTCTTCCTTTTAGATTCTAATTGGATCAGATTTTATAGGAATTCTCAGCCATAGTTTAGGTTTGACTTTTCAACCAACAAAGAGTGCTCTTGAACAAATTAATAATGCTACTCTACCTTTTTCCATAAGAAGAGCTAACATTTATTTTCAAAAAACATTATAAAGAAATACTTTAGATGATAAAAATTCTGAAGTAGAAGATATACAAGACATTTATGAAGTAGAATAAGAGGTTATTTAGGGTAGGATCATGACTCTTAAGCTTGACCTTGATTGAGAGAGGGATGAAATTGTTAAAGTCATTTGTCAATTGATACAGTTGATATCACCTATTGCACCTTCCTTATCTGCTCCTTAATATTTGTAGCCTTAGTTATGTACTACTTTTATACCATATTCTTTTTTTATTAATGCTCAGTTATTTTGCTTTGTTCAGTACTAGCATAGGTTTGATGTGGAATATGTTCTGGCAGTAATGGAATGGTTATCTTTGCCTAATTGAGTCTTATTATTTCTTTATTTAATACATTACTATGTTGTATAAAGTTTTTCTCTGATTGTTTAGTTGATAGCCCTAGTGGCCACGAATAGCATAACTAATCACTTTGGCTGGTATATTAATGCCTTGATGTGGATTTTAAATGATACCAAAAGGGGGAAGATATGGGGTATGTTGAGCTTATAACTTATTTACTAACCTATTTCATTATAGAATTTCATACTTCAGTGCCTACAACCAAAGATTTTATGCGTAAAGACAAGAGGTTTGTCATCATCAAAAAAGGGGAATTTGTTGGGTACTATGTAGTTTTTATGATTTACAATATAATATGAAAGATCTCATTCAAGTTGGTTCAAATACACACTATCTCATATAGCTGAACTTAAAGTAATATCACCGATAATTAATGATAAAGTTCAATAATCACGAACCAGATGTGTGGTTAATTCAAGAATTACGTACCACATGTGTGTTTAATTTAGATAAGCTCAAGAAAATAAACATGTGTTAATTGGAAGAGTTGGAATTTTACTACAATATTAAGGAGGAAAGAGTTAGAATTTAAGAAGGCTCCTCATAATTGAAGAAGGAGCCTCACTTGAAGTAGAAGAAAGAGTATCACTTCAAGAAGAATGCTAAGTAATGAGAGTTTTAATTGAATGGGAAGTTTGAAATAAAGAATGACTCTTTGGATATTTGGACTAAAATATAAGGTGTACCATTCAGTGGTATTTATGCAAATACAAAGTTAAAAATGGCAAATGACAGGTTCACGAAGTGCTATTCAATCACTGAAAAGACATATTGAAGAACCTGATCCTAAGTATAGAACCTGGCTAAGAGTTTTAGCTTTGATTGTAGCAGTTGTTCATTGTGTTTGAACTATTGATGTAACATTAGTTTTAGTGTGTTTTAAACTCAACTCACATCAAGTATTTGAGTAGGGAAAACTCAGACTTTGGGAACCCATACCTTGGGTGTTGTATGTACAGCTAGGCATTAGAGTTTATAATTCCTAATTATGTACTTAGGAATTAGAGTTTATAATTCCTAGGTTATTAAGTGGTAATCTGTTGATGAGGCTCATTATTATTTAGTGAAGTTGGGATTAAATCTGGTAGTAGTATAGGTCATCATATTTTGAACTTTTGGAGTTGGGTGTTTTCCATATAAAACGATTGTGTTCTCTACTAACAATCCTTATTGCCTTTAGTAGAACACGTAAGCCAACCCATTATATCCATAGGCAACAACTAGGCTAAAATAAGGTAATCAGTAGGGCATGCACTCTAACAAGTGATATCAGAGTAAGGTTGTCTTAAAAAAGGGCTATAACCTAAGAAAAGATCACTATGATAAATTCCGCACCACCTATTGGTCATAGTGAAGGTCAATCAATTTTTAGTCCACCACTCTTTGATGACTCTAATTTCATTTGGTGGAAGGCCGAGATGGAAATGTATCTTCAAGGTGAAGATTATGAATTATCGGATAGAATTATTGATGGATAACCAATTCCCATGAAGACAGTGGATAGAGAACAAATGAAAAGTGTACAGAGTGAATTCACCCCTGAAGATCTTATCGCACTAAAATAAAATGCAAAAGCTAAAAACATTCTTGTTTGTGGTCTTAGTCTAACAGAGTACAATAGAGTATCTAATTGCAACACTTCCAAGCAAATCTGGGATGCTCTAGTTAATGCACATGAGGGAACCTATAATTTAAGAATGTTTGGAATTTAAAATAAAGGAGAATGAAACTCATCATGAGATGATGACAAGACTTACAACTTTAATAAAAGAATTAACTTTCTTTGGAAAAAGTCATTCCTATAGAGGAATAACTTGAAAAGGTGTTGAGGGTATTACCTAAGTATAAATGGGATATTAAGGTACTGCTATTAGGGAAGCAAAGGATCTTAGTCGGATGACTTGGGATGAAGTAGTAAGAAATTCTAAGACCTATAAGAAGATCATGGAAGTTCTAAAAAGGGCATCTGAAAGTGATAAATCTGAACTGCTTAAAGAACAAGTAGCCTTTAGTACAAAAAACTTCAAAAAAAATTTCAAGAAAAAGTGTTCTGACAAGAAAGAAATAGGTAGAAAAAAGTGGTCTAATGATAAAAAATAGGTTGGATGCTACAAATGTGGCAACACTGATCATCAGATTAAGGATTGTGCTCTCTAAGAGATTGAGTGGAAAAGTGAAAAAGCTTAAAAAGAACTGAATACTAAGGAAAAGAAAATGGAAAAGGTGGGCTATGCTATGTTAGCTACCTTGGGATCAGATGATGAAGAAGTTTATGAAAATACTCTCATGGCCATTGGGAATTCATACATGGAAGTAGAAGATGGAACCTCTAAGGTAAGTATTCTTTATCTAAAAGAGAAGTCACATTTACTTCCAAATTTTTTTTTCTGTACTAAGTGCTTTAATGGATGATTTACAAGAACTAACATCAGATAGGGATGGAATCTTCAGTAGTGTGGCAAGCCTAAAGTTTGATTATATTGATATAGAGGCTTGTAAAAACATAGTTAAAAAGGAAAACTGCACTCTTAAGGAACAAGTTCGTAGACTTGATTCATCAAACCTGAATCTAAAATCTAAATTTTTAAAATTATATTTCTTTGAAAAACAAAAAAAGAATAAGAGAGAGGAACAAGAAAAAATTGAGTCAGAATTTACTTAGATTAAACATGAATACCTTTGTGAAAAAGAAAAGGTCAGTCAACTAAGTCAAGAAGTTTCTAAATTGTAACTTAATTTTAAAAATGCTAATAGATGGACAAATTCTTCAAGAATTATTAATAAGCTAAGTGAAAGAACTCACATTGAAAATGCTTGATTGGGCTTTTATAAATGTTCTAATGCTATTAAAGATCTGTGTTATATTTGTGGTAACCTGGGGCATCCAACCACTGAATGTCCAGTTGATACAAAAAGCAAACAATGATCCAACCACTGAATGTCGAGTTGATTCAAAAAAGCAAAAAAGAAGCATAAACCTAGAAAAAGAATCTAATTCCATATTAGCCAAGATAATCAGAAGGTCAAAACTGGATAAAGAAACAGACCACACAACCTGTTAAATCGATGGGCTAGAAGGAACCTCATTCATTCTTTTGATCACAAGAAAGGATCCAAGATTGTCTGGCTATCTAAAGTTAACCCCTAATTTATTTTTCAAGTGAGAGGTAAAGAAGGCAAGATAATTTTAGTACATGGATAGAGATTGCTCAAGGCATAAGACTGTAAGAAAATAAAGCTCTTTTCACTCACCATATTTAAAAGGGAAATGATTCTTTTGGAGATGGATAAACGAGCACCAATACTAGAGTTGTAACGATTGGGAGAAAAATAACAAAAGTCATTGGCAGATTGCCAGTTTTGTAGTGCTTTTGTAAAAAGGTAGCAACCGAGATCCTTCTTCAAAGCAAGCAATCATAAGTGTACTGTTAAGTTGTTGGACCTAGTTCATATGAATCATTATAGCCAAATGAGGGTAAGAATCAGAAAAGGTAAGAGGAGCATGTTGTGTCACTTGGTCCAATAATTGTGTAGAATAAGTATAAAATATCGCTAAGAGTTTTATCTTTGATTGGTAGCAATTGTTCATTTTGTTTTCACTATTGATATAATATTAGTTTCAGCGTGTAAAAAAACTAAACAAGGAGCTAGTCTTATAGTTATAAAAACTCAGACACTTTAGGAACACATACCTTAGGTGGTATGTGTGTAGTTAGACATTAGAGTTTATTATTCTTAGTTGTGTACATAGGTATTAAAGTTTATAAATCATAGGTTACAGAGTTTTAATCAGTTATTGAGGCTCATTATTATTTAGTGAAGTTACGGTTAAATCCTTTAGAGGAATAGGTCATATTTTTTTATACCTTTTTGAGTCTGGTGTTTCCCACGTAAAACGAATGTGTTCTTTACTTACTGTCTTTACTAAATTCACCGAAACATGTAATGCAACTTGTTCCATCCATAGGCAACCACTAGGCTAAAATAAAGTGGCATGTACTCTAAAAATAAGTTTTAGAGCTAGATTGTCTTAAAACGGGCTAGCACCTAAGAAAAGATCACTATGATGAATTTCATACAACCTACTGGTCACAGTGAAGGTCAATCCAATGCTAGATCACCACTCTTTGATGGCTCAAATTTCATTTGGTGGAAGTCTAGGATGGAAATGTATCTTCAAGGTGAAGATTATGAATTATAGTATAGAATGATTAATGGACCAATAATTCCTATGAAGATAGTGGATTGTGTACAAATGAAAAGGTACGGAGTGAATTCACCCCAAAAGATCTTATCATACTAAAAATGAATACAAAAGCCAAAACCATTCTTATTTGTGTTCTTGATCTAGACGAGTACAATAGAGTGTCTAAGGCCAGCACTGCCAAGCAAATCTGGGATACTTTGGTTAATGCACATGAGGGCACCTCTCATGTAAAAAAGTTTAAAATTTAAAATAAAGGAGAATGAATCTCATCATGAGATGATGTCAAGACTTACAACTTTAACAAATGAATTAAATTCCTTAGAAAAAGTCATTCCTATGGAGGAACAACTTGAAAAAGGTGTTGAGGGTGTTACCTAAGTCTAAATGGGATGTCAAGGTTACTAACATTAGGGAAGCAAAGGATCTCACTCGGATGACTTTGGATGAACTAGTGGGAAATTAGAAGACCTATGAGATGAACATGGAAGATCTAAAAAGGGCACCTAAAAGTGATAAATTGGAACTGGATGAAGAATAAGTAGCTTGTAGTACAACAAACTTCAAGAGGCTTTTCAAGAAAAAAGGATCTAACATGAAAGAAACAGGCAAAAAAAAGTGGTCCAATGATAAAAATTAGGTTGGATACTACAAAAGTCACAAAACTAATCATCAGATTAAGGACTGTCCTCTCAAGGAGATTGAGGAGAACAGGGAAACAGCCGAAAATAACTGTAGGAGAAGGCAAAGAAAAAAGAAAATGATGGTTATGCTATGGTAGTTACTCAGGGATAAGATTTAATGTTACTGATTAACTATTAAAAATATGTAATGCTACAAATAATTGTATGTGGACGTCAAAGAAGTTAACTGATAAATAAAGATAGAATTTAAATTAAATAAATAAAAGTCTTGATATTGTAAAATACTTTTTGTAGATGTTCCTTAAAATTAAATCATACAAAAGAAATTGAAAAGTACATGAAATCCATTATTTTTCACTTAATATTTTCTTTTAATTAAAAATACATGTCAAGAAATGATATATTTCTGAATTTTCTTAATTTAATTTCTTTTTAAACAAAAATCCATGTAGTAAATTTCTTAAATGTGTATGAAGACTTTGTATTTCATGTTTAACTTGATTAATTTATCCGAGATTATATAAAACGTTGATAATCTCATTTTTAAAATATTCCAATAGTAAAAAGTCTATGTGTGTGCTTAGGGTGGGCTGGGGGGAGGGGGTTGCAGGCTGGGGGTATAAATCTCATTTGCAATTATTTGTTTATATTTGGAGAGTTAGATCATACACCACATCTTTTATGAGATAATTAAAATAAAATTCAAATAGGAAATATATTTTATGATTGAGGTAAAATCAACAAAAGTTGTGTGAGGACACCTTATACTTGTCATTTGGGGACCATTTGTCAGCATACTCTTTTTTTACTTTCATCCCCCCCCTCCTTTTCTCTCCAATGCTTCTTCTCCTTTTCTTTTATTTGATAATTTATTCATTCCTTATTTGTATTATACTGCTTCTTCACAAAAATTAAATAGATAAAATAGCTGATACAAACCAAAAGTTTATCAAAAATGATTAATTTAATCCAAATTACACTTATTTTTTCTCAATATTTTCTAATATGCCTAAAAATCAGAACATGTTCCTCTTTTTATTTCTCATTTAATTTTTAGGTTTCATAACTTACGATTTCTAATAAGTATAAACTGAGTTAATTTCTTGAATGGTGGTGCAACATAACTAAATTATAAAATAAAATCATTTCTTAATTAAGGAGATTTAAGGTGCAAAATTACATTGGTGCAAGAATTAATAGATGATTTTAATATTAAATTTCATTAAGTTGAGTAACCATTCAAGAAATTAACTCAATGTATTATTATTAGGAATCTTAAGATTTGAAGTCTAAAAATTAACGAAAAGACAAACATAGGAAAAAGTTCAAGTTTTTAGGTATATTAGGAAACACTGAACAATGGGTGTAATTTAGGTTAGTATTAATCCATTTTTTGATAAAGTTTGGGTCAATATCATCCATTTAACCAATTTAATTTTTGCAAAAAAGTAGTATTAATCTCTGCAATATCAATGCTAGAAGAAAATAATTTACACAATGCTTCTTGGTCCAACACCTACACAGGGTGCAGAAAATAAGAAAAAAAAATAAGGATAAGCACGAAACCACATATACTTAGCAAGTATCGGCAATAATCAACCCTCATTCAAATCAATGACAAAAACTACCGCCCTAACAACCCAAGATTTTCTAAACAATCTATAACCCTCAATAACAACACTTCATCCTATTAGGATAACCCAAAAAAATGGTTGATATATTTACCAAATAAATGGTAGGCACATCAATCTAGGTGAATCAAATATTCATTCCATGATAAAGCTATAAGAAAAATTGTTTATGTAGAGGACACACTAATAAGATATATAAAAATTAATCAATTTGGATCAACCAAGTAATTTAAGATGAAAAAGGGAGAGAGTGCACATTTGTACAAATATATCTCATACTACCAACAGGGGCTCACATCTTTCTCTCCTATCAAGCCTTAGCCATATCTCATGTCTCATAATATTCCAACCTCGAAATCAGTTTATGATGATATAAGATAATATAATAAAGTTAAATGATTGCTCAACCACAATATCAAAAGCAAAATCTTAACAAAAAAATACAGTACAAGAGTAAAAGGTAACATAATATCAAACCATACCACAGATGGTAATTCAATGCAAATGAAGCATTGCAATATAGTAATGATGATGGGATGATGATGATGTGTTTTGAAATGTATCACATAACTTTCTCTATACACCTACCGAGCTCGCAGATACTAGTTAGGACCCATGGAAAGTTCAAAACCCGTATACTCATATAATTTCAATCTCAAATCTCAAATCAATCTTACCAGTATATCCTCGGTATAGGCCTTTTATATGGTGTCTCTTTTTCTTATAAAATATATAGTGTCTCAGTAGTACCAATGTCTCATGAATATGCATGCACGATATGAGGATGTAATGCATACAACCAATTATTATGGAAATTAAAATCCATTCAACACTCGTGTAAGTGAGTTTATAATCAACTCATTGTAATCAATAATTCATTAAATCAGTTTTCACTTGGCACCACCAGAATTAATTGTCATATAGTCATCAATAAAATTATTTCCAATCCCTCACTCGGACATCACTATATTACTAATGCAATTAAAGGTTCAAATAAGACATACAATGTCAAGTCAAGCACCGACTCGGGCGACATAATGATAGATAAGACATTGTAATGCATAGATAAGGCCTATAATTACAAGTCAAGCCCCCACTTGAGCGACGTAATAGTAAATATAAAATTTAATATGCAAATATGACCAAGAACATCATGACAATTCTTCTGTCGAATATTACAATAATATATCCTCTCAAATCAACAAACAATACACATATAGTCCCCATTTGGGTATGATCATAAATAGTTACTCAAGTCCACAAATATGTTCAGACAAACCCCACATTGGCAACACGAAATAAACAACAATCTCCATAGCTATATATCACATAACTACTCAAGCCTAGATTATTCCATACATAAGTCTCATCAACTAATATAGTCCACTCACACTTCAAGGATATTTACAAACATCAATACTAACTAATCACGACATTAAAGTAACTACAATGCATCATAAGAATATGACACCCAAAAAGATACTCGTCATTTCATCAAAGTGGGATCCCCAATTCCAAATAACAACATACAAATAAACACACATAAAACACCTAGATACTCAAAAAAATGCTAAGGTCTATCTCAACTTGCCTTAAATAAAGATTTGAAAGCTCAAATGCAGCCCAAAACCTCAATCAAAAGTTCAACTATCCTGAATCAACACCAAATGTGTCCAATCTAATCAAATATGCCATCTACAAGTCAAACTAAAGATAGTGATACCCGTATTAATCCTATATAAGATGAGTCCAAAATGAATTCAAAAATAAAAGGGATAAAAGTTAAATGTTATTTAAGAATAGTATTTTCTCATATCAAGAGGGGAAATTATAGTAAAAGCCATACAAAAATAAGTTCAAAAGGCTCCAAATGGAAGAAAAATTATTTTAAAATTTTACCAGCAAAAAATCCCTAAATCACCTATTAACATCAATAATTTGAAGTTGTTTTAAAGATGAAATCGACAAAAAATGATGAAATAAAAATCTAGGAACTTACCCTTGGAAGAAATCATGAAAACCCCTTTGAAATTATCAAAAACCGTGTTCTTAAAGGTGAAATTTGGTGAAATAAGGTTTTAGATCAAGATTAGGAATTAAATCTTCTCAAGTCTTTTTTGTTCATCATGATTGCAGTCACTTATTTTGAAATCACGACAAGACCCAAACCGAACCATCATGAAAGTGGTCACCCTCCTCTAGTTCATGATGACCTAAATTTACAATATTGCGATCGTGAGCCCTCCACTATGATCATGACATCTGATAAAATTTCTCTCTAAAAATGTGACCTATTCTCCCCATGATCCGATGCATAAGGAAATCCATCATCGACACCATAGGCTAGGGCTGTTAACATGATGAAGGAAGGATATCTGCCCCAAAAATAGTTAAAAATCAACGAGGCACAAGTCAAAATTCTAAAAATAGAGCCTCAAATTTAGTTTAGAACTCTAACAAAATAAACTAATAGTGCTACTAGGCTAATTTCTATGTTCCAGACTCAATGCCAATGTTGGATTTTTGAAAATAATTATTTTCACGAAATTAACCTCTAGGACTCCTTTAAGGCAAAAATAAAATAGTTTTCAAATAGATAGTTGAATTGCAAAATAAAAGCTCCTAAACTAACCCTGCTACCAACCTAAAATGGGTGTTTCAGATCTGATAAAATTATCAGAATTATCCTTTGAGGTTCGAATCATGGACAATTGTCAAAAGTAAAATTTATCCTTTTAAGGATACTCAAAATCACAAGCTCATATAAACATTCCCAAATGCATCGAGGACCGTGCCAACCATCCCCGCAACTTATATATCAGATAAAGAAACAAGGGGGAAGGGAAAATTATTAAAACATTGAAAATTCTATATTTCAATGTGAGGGTCATTACAACATTTACCACTAAAACTCACGTTCATCTCAAACGTATAAGCAGAAAAATGCAAAAAATAGATATAGGATATAAATATCCTTCGCGAGACATCAAGTAAGCACTCTAATAGAGTGTCACAACCATAGAACTATTGCTCACACTATAGAATAAGAAATATAACACATAAGAACTCACCAGGTCACAACACTAGCCTTTAAAGACAAATTACTAATAAAGCCAAATTTCAATATTCCCAAACTTCCTCTATACCTAAAAGCTTGGTTGAACACCATAGAAGGAATAAATACACCATAGCTAAACAAAATTGACCAAGACACCACAAGACACTAGCTACAATAACTAGAAAAAAAGTTATCATTGAACCCACCAAAAGACAAAAAAAATAATAATCACATCACTACCCACCAAAACACTGAATAAACCCACCTAAGGGATAATACTATTACTATCAAGTCAAACCACGCCACAACCCTAGGATAGCACTACTAGGCCAAAAAATGATATCCAATCTACACAAAACCTTAAAAGCCACAATCAACACACTAGTTCACCATCGAATAGACATAAAATACTGCTTAATGCTTTGAGCCAATTGAAAATCACCATAACAGTCTATATAACATACGTATGAAGTATCTAATAGACACAAAATACTCAAGAAAATCATGACAAAATACGTGCAACCCTCAATATCCAAATCCATCAAACAACTCAAAGTCCTCGATAATCTGGTAACAAGGAGCCATTTTGACCGTGCACATATATGCAACGCATTATAACAAGAAACAATCAACTCGTTAAAAAGGTTTACTAATCATTATATCTCAATAATGGATTCCTAAATTATGGATCAAAATTAGAATAATCTATCACAATAATGGATTCCCAAATTATGGATCAAAATCAGAATAATAGACATTAACTCTACATAAGCTGTTAATGAACAACACTATTAGGACTTTAAATTTCCAACTCGAACTTACAACTAAACACTAAATATATCTAACTCCTAATGAACAAGTTTCTTAACCATTCCTTAACCTAATTTTCCATTCAGTATTTTTTTTATTACAGGAACTAAGAGATAGTAACACAAAATACAAAATCAAATATCATGACAAAAATATCCTATTAGGCCACTTAGCAAAAGAAGTAACCTTTGCTAAAAGTAAGTTTTCCTTTATATTTGAAACTCTTTTCTAAGCAAAGCTAAAATCCCTCATAAGCTAAAATTCTTCAAACCTAACTGATGAGTAACTCAATACCGTCGAATACCATCATACAACAAAGGCCAATCACTAAGTAACCAATCATAAGGCTCGAATACCTGGAATCTTTTCTTATCAAACTAAAATCTTTCAAAGGTGATCCTTACAAGTTGGTAATACCAAATTCGATCCACTATAAGCTCTTCTTGCAAAATATAGTAAGCGCCATTTCCCATCGCATAAAGTCTATATCATCAATATGAAATTAACCCAAACCATAAATATGTTAAAGTGACCACCCTACAACAACCAACTTATGCTTATATATTGTCAATAATACTTGCATACAATTCTACACAAGCTTTCTAACTATAATTTTCTTAACTCAAAACTCATCATTCTAATATTTGAAACAATTTCTCGATCCTAATTAACCTATAACTCTTTAGAGAACCTATGGATCACATTTTATAATCTTAATATGCCAAAACCCACCATCAACCTACCACTAGTATATAACACAACCATAAAAGAGATCATACCCAAATACACCAAAATCCACAAAACTAAAGAATTTAAGCCTAATACTACTATTCACTCTAAGTTAGTCATGACATATGATTGGCACACCCAATCCATTACTACAGAATCACCTATGTTCATCAATATCGGTAGACTGAACAAAAGACCATGAATCATATCAATACTCAGTGCCAAAAAGAAAACACATAGGAGGATATAGCCCCATAATCAATCACTACAAAGATAAATCCAAGAGTCACAACCTAAACTATGGTCTGGCTATAATGGGTATCTCAATTCCGCCGAGGATCGGAGACCATTCTTGTTTCCTAGTCAGATAGAACATAATACACCTAGCAGCACATAAATTCTAAATGTTTAACAAGAGAGAATAATCAATGATAAAGATGTACAAAGTAATTAGAATACCAAATCTGAATCAACAATAATCCACAATGCCTCAAACAAAACCACATTAATCTAAGTCGGGACATGCCCCAGATGATAGCAAAAAATAAGTCCAAGATAATGCCTATGATAATGGATAAACCAAGTAGCAATGAACTTCCTAAGGAAATAGGCTTACTACTTCAAGCAGACTACTGATAACTCATACCATGTTATAGGAAAAGTAGAAGTATTATATGGGAATACGACATTAAAAATGGTTAGTGGTTTGAGTGCTAGCATGTAACTCAGGGATAAGGGTTAAAATAATGCCATGGTCAATAGTTCAAAACCATTAAAAATTAGTGTACACCACCATATAGAAATGCATATATATATAGATATATATATCACATACCAAAAAAGAAAATAAGGCTTAACATGAACTTTAAAACCTTAACCTAGATTGTATAGCTTGGCCGTCATAAAGCCAACCTATTACCTATATGGGTCTAGCTTTCACCCCTAGTCGGGCTCTAGTGTGTGTTAGCCGCATAATGTAAAAATATCATAGAAGGCCAGGGAATCCTCGTACACTTCGCCATCCATGATACAACTACGTACAGTGTGACTTAAGTAGACGGTGATCAAGACCAATCCTCAATTCGTCAAACATGAGTTTCTACCAGTTCTTCAGGACTCAAACCTTTAAGGCTAGCTACACGACCCTCTTTAAACCTAATTAAAACATTTAGTATATAAAAAATTCATTAATTCAAGGAGTCAATCATTAAGGTATTATTAATTGGTATCATCATACCAATTATAGCTTACAAGCAAATGTAATTAAGCTAACACTTTTGGGAATCATTATACCCCATACGCCATTATTAAAATCAAATTGGGGGATTCCTTGTACCCCACAAGGTTTTCAAAATTATTCTCATCCATTTAGCTATTTATTAAATTCATTAGTTTTATGAAAAGTAAGCCAACCAAATTATTAATCATATTCCAAAATCAATTATGCAAGTGGGTTAGGGTCCTCATCAATTACAATACCAAGTCTAATTATTTTGGGGAATCCTTGTACCCCTAGTTCCCTTGTTTACAAATTTTGGGAACCTTGTACACCTATTTCATTTATCACACCCATGCACTATAATAAGTTCACAATCATCAATTCAATGTAAAATAAATCCATAATAATTATAGGAAAAGCATTTAAACAATTTACATCCAAAACCCCCAAACTTTCATTAAAAACCCAACATCAAAACCATGTAAATAGTTAACCGATTCATGCCAATATGAAACACACAAGTTTAGAGAGAGTGATACGTGCCTTAACCACCAAGAAATTAGAAGAGAAAACCATTCTTGATCCCTCAAAGACCAAACTCTTAATACCCTAGCCTTGTCTTTAAATAGGGAATTTGAGAGAGTTTGAGAGGGTGTTTACAATTCATAAGTATAGAAAATAATGGCCCAAAAGTGAGTTACGTATGTGGGGCTTCAGTGAGAAATCAAGGAAATATCCAAAGTGCCCTTAATAAATGGCTGAAAAATATCGTCTAGTCATTACAAGTGACCTTATGACTTGTAGGGTCACCCTATGACTCAAGACATTTAGTCGTAGACTGGACGGTATCCCTGGGAACCAAAACTACTTTAACTACGAATCATTCCTTATGAATCATATTTAGACCTTAGGACTCATTAGAAAAAATTGTAGGCAAGACAGAAACATTGGATAACTTTATTAGTTAGGCTACGAGAACCACTATACGATGTATAATAATTCTTGATGACTTGTTGGGTGCCAGTTGTGAAAAACGTAGTGATTAATCTAAACATATTGGTCATGCTAGCATAGGTTTCTACTACCTATAATGACACTCTACGACTCGTATAATGAATCATAGTTTGGGCAGTGAGCTTTACAAGGACCAAAATTTGGGATGTTTTATTATCCCTCTCTTAGGACCATTCGTCCTCGAATGATGAGTCAAGACATCCATTAGCATGATTTATAATAGAACTTAACCATTATTTCCTTAAACAAAGATAGAAAACAAACATATTAAGGAATACACATTCCTTAAGCACGATTATCCATTTTAGGGAATAAAAATGGATATTTTGGACTTCATGTCATCTTTTTCTTCCAAGTAGCTTCTTCAAACTGTTGGTTACTCCAAAGAACCTTCATGAAATAGATATCCTTAATTCTCAAACGATGGAATTTCCTATGAAAAATTCAATTGGGGCTTCCTCATAAGACAAGGAATTTAAAATACACTCACTATCCAAAGAATCACCCAAGGAAGGATTAGCCATGTAATTCGTCAACAATAAAACATTAAAAATTGGGTGTACAAAACCCAAACTTAAAGGCAACTCTAACTCATGAGTAATATTACTCACTCTCCTCAAAGTAATGTATGAGCTAATATAAGAGGGAAAGAGGTTCCTCTTCCTTCTAAACCTTATTACTCCCTTCATGGGAGATACCTTCAAGAAAATCCCATTTCTAACTTTAAATTACAACTTCATTTGCCTCACATCTACATATGATTTTTCACAACTTTGGGTGATCTTAAGCCTATCCCTATTGACCTTCATAGCTTGTTAAACCATTTTGGGACCAAATAACCTTATCTCACCTACTTTGAACCACCAAAAATGAAAATGACATTTCCAACCATAAAGAGCCTCAAATGGAGCCATCCCAACACTAGAGTGATAGATATTATTATATGTGAACTCTATAAAAAGCAAATGATCAACCTAACTACAAACAAAGTGGATCACATAGGACCTTAGCATATCCTCCAATGTCTGGATGACCCTCTCTACTTTTCCATCCACTCGAGGGTGGAAAGAAGTGCTAAGGTTCACATTAATTCCCCAACCTCTCTAGAATGAATACCAAAAATGAGATAAGAATTATGTACCTCAATCCGAAAGGATAGAAATTAGGGCACTGTGTAACTTGACAATCGCTTGAAAGAAAAGCTTAGTATAATCCTCTGTGGAAAAATTAGTCCTCACAAATAAGAATTAAGCAGACTTAGTCATCCTATCCACAATGACCCAAATTAAATTAAAATGACTATGAGACCGTGGAAGACCTATGACGAAATCCATATTAATCACCCCCACTTCCATATAGGCTACTTAATCTCTTGAAACAATCCACTAGGCGTCAAATTCTCAACCTTCACTTACTATCAAACCATGCACTTAGCCAAAAAATTGCCCATATCTCTATTAATGTTATTCAACCAACATTTCTCTTTTAACTCATAGTACATCTTCATTGAACCAGGATAAACAGTATACCTCAACTCGTGAGCCTCAACCAAGATTTTTTGTTGTAGCCGATCAATACTAGAAACACAGAGTCTACCTTGGTACTTCAAAACTCCATCACCACAAATCTCAAAAGCCATGACATTCTATTAGCTCACATCATCCTTGATCTATATCAAAATAGGGTCTAAAACCTATTTCTTCTTTACCTCAGCAACAAAAGATAAATTTTCCAACTCTTGAACAATCACAGAACATCCTTAGAGTCGCAAAAAATGAACTCCCAGATTAGCCAAATAATGAATATCCTTCACCCACCCTCGCTTCTCTTTATAAACATGAGACAATCTCCTTATGGATAACCCACTAAAAGCATCAACAACCATATTTATTTCACCTAGATGATAATAAAGACTCATATTATAATCATTGAGCAACCTAAGATATATTTTTTTCCTAAGATTGAACCCCTTCTAGGTGAATACGCAATGTAAGGTTTTATGATCTGAGAAGATAACCACACGAACTCTATATAAATAATGATGCCAGATCTTTTGTGAAAACTCCACAACCAATATTTCCAAGACATGCTTTAAATAGTTCTTCTCTTTTACCTTAAGCTGCGTGGAAGCATATGCCACAACCTTACCATGCTGCATCAAAACACAACCCAATCCCACACGAGATGCATCACATTAAACAGCGAATCTGTTAGTACCCATGGGAAGGGTCAAAATTAGAGCACAAGTTAATTTATCCTTCAACTTCTCAAAACTACCCTCATATGCATCTGATCATAGAAACTTCACCTTTTTTGAGTTAATTTAATTAGTTGGACAGCAATAGATAAGAAGCTTTCCACAAATATCCTAGGATAATTGGATAAACCCAAGAAGCTCGGAATATAGGTTGAAGTCATAGGTTTAGGCTACTTCGTAGCCATTGAAACTTTCTATGGATCCACCATGATACCCTCACTAGAAACAACATCACCCAAAAAAGTAACAATATTCAACCAGAATTCACACTTGGAAAATTTGGCATACAAATTTTGTTCCTTAAGATCTTCAATACTATACGAAGGTGATTGGCATGATTCTTCTCACTTTTCCAATAAACCATGATGTCTTCAATAAACATAACGACGAATAAGTCTAGAAAAATATAGAATATCCAGTTCACAAGATCCATAAATTCTTCTTGAGCATTAGTTAAACCAAAAGATATAACTAAAAACTTATAACAACCATATTGGGTATGGAAAGAAATCTTAGGTATATCCACTTCCTTAATCTTTAACTGATGATAACCCGAACAAAGTTCAACATTCTAAAAGTACATAACAACCTGAAGATGCTCAAATAGATCCTCAATCCTAGGAAAAGGATACTTATTCTTCACCGTCACCTTATTTAACTGGAGGTAATCTATAAATATTTTAAGAAAACCATCTTTCTTATGCACGAAGATTGACTATGCACCCTATGAGGAAACAATAGGAAAAATAAGACCCTTATTAAAAAGATCTTTCAATTTCTCTTTTAGTTCTTGCAACTTTGTCTGATCCATACTATAGGGAGGGATAGAGGTAGGATAAGTGTCTGAGAGAAGATTGATCCCAAAATCAATTTCGCTATCGAGAGAGACACTAGAAAGATAATCATGGAATACTAGGAAACTCATTGACTACAGCGACAGATAACAAAAAAGGACCCCCAGAATTAAAATCTTTAACCCAATTTAGGTGACACAAACACCCCTTGGAAATTAATTTATGGGATTTAGATAATAAATGAACCTTCCCATAGGCACTAGGGAAGTTTCTTCCCATTTAATTATTGGTTCATTCAAGAATTAGAAAGTGACCCCTTGGGTCCTAAAACTAAGAGACACATAAAATGAGCGAATCCAATACAGCCCCAAAATAATATCAAAATCTAAAATCTCCAACTCTATCAAATTCACCAACATATCTCTATCACAAATAGGTACCACACAACCCCTATAGACTCTTCTAGCCATAATAAAGTCACCCATCAGGGTAGACACAGAAAAGGCATCAAGAATACACTTAGGGAAAAACCCAAAATGAATAGCCAAATAAGGGGTCACATAAGAATGGGTAGACCAAGGATCAAGTAGATAATATTCATTATGAGAGAAAGTTTTAACGTACCCGTAATATCTTTAGGAGATGCCATAGAATCCTTACATATGGTAAAAACATATAGGCGATTCCAACAAGTGCTCGTTCCAAAAAAGGCGCCCTTCAATACTGGAGTTGATAATGTAGGAATAGGGACTTTATTAGCCACAGAAGAGATCTTACCCATGGGATAATTTCTCTTAATATGTCTCGATTAACCATAAATAAAACACCAATTCCTTTTTTTTTACCATGGAAACATTAGTATAACTGACTATTAAACCAACAAGGAGAATAAAACGGGGCTGATTGAGCTCCATTGGCGAGAGACTAGCACTTTTTCCCTATGACCATTACTTCTCGAGAAACAACAATCAACAGATCACTTTGGATAAGGGGCACTACCCATCGAGTAATAGTAAGAACTTCCTCAATTCATCTTAGACCACAGGTTACCACCTCTACCACTCTATTACTAGCCTTCGCCTTGATTCGAATATCTAAAATTCTTGCTTTGCCTCTCTCCTATATATGCTTAATTCTTCTTTTTATCTATGACCTATTACATATATCCCACTAGCCTACAAATATCGTGTCATTATTTAGCAATGCAACCTTGTACTCCAAGATCATGTCTCGAGATAACCCAGAAACAAACTTCCTTATCCTAGCCATCATAGAAGAGACCAACTTAGGAGAAAAGTGAGACAACAGATAAAATTTTAGGGCATACTCCTTCACACTAATCCTACCTTGTTTCAAATTCAAAATCACTTTAGATTTTACCTCCCTCAACTCTTGAGGAAAGATGCGATCCAAAAAAGTACTAGAAAAATCATCCATAAGGATAACTTTACATTATCACCCCTAGAATGATCCCACTATTTATACTATAGATATGCCATGTATTTCAGCTGGTATGCAATAAATTCTACACCCTTCAATCCAGAAGCATGCATAACTTCAAAGATCTTCTCCATCTCATACATGAACTCTTGAGGATCCTTCTCAAATCTAGAGTTAGTAAAGGTCGAAGGATTGAGACTCATAAATTGGACAACTCTAGTGACCTTAGAAAGAATCACAGCATTACCTACCAGGTCTTACTGAAAGGATTGAGATGTCACCAACTAGGTTAATAGATGAATAGACTGACAAAATTTGACATTATTAATATCTCCTTAGTGTGGTGGGGAAAGATCATCATTATCCTAAAAAACTTAAGAAGGACTTGTAGGGACTGGTGGAACTCTACGAGGGGCAATACAATTAGGAGTTAGGATCCTAGACCATTTCTGTACCCCATAAATAGGATAAGTTCTGTCTACGTTGTCCTCAAGTAAGACAGAGGAGTTTCTATGAGCATCAGATCTTTGGGGAGGCATGATCGAAAATGTGAAAAAATAAAATTAGATAAGATTTCAACATCCTAGATTTTAAATCCCAAAAATAGAACACAAGAAATGGAAGCATTCCTAAATTCCTTATAGCCCATCCTTTATAAGTGTGGCATGCTAAACATCTGGAAAAGATACTCTACTGTATAGGGCCTTGTGGACCCCCAATTACACTAAACCTAGGCTCGAATACAAACTTTGTCATGACCCAAACTAGGGCCTGGCCATGATGGGTATCTTAAGTCAATTGGCGACCATAGACCACCCCCATTGCCTAGTCCAACATAATACAACACACCTAGCAGCAAATGAATTATGAACCTATAAAAATATAGAATAATCAATGATAAGTATTTGCTAAGGAATCACAATACCAAACCATAATCCATAATAATACACAAAACCTCTAACACCACTAGCTTAATCTAAGTTGGGGCATGCCGTTGATGATAGTCAAAAATAAGTCCAAAAAAATGTCTTCGATAATAGAAAAACCAAGAAACCCCAACCTTCCGACAGAAAGAGGCTCACTACTTTAAGATTACTAATAACAAACCGAAAATACTCTCACTATGTAGTAAAAGTAGAAGTACCTCTGGACCCTAAATCGTATGGGGATGCAACATCTGAATATGATTAGCTGGTAGAGTGCTAACATGTAATTCAAGGATAAAGGGTAAAATAATGCCTGATTAACATTTAAAACTATTCAATATTAGTGTACACAATCATATGCAAATACATATATATATATAGATATCGAATGTTGGGGAACAATAATTACGATGATCTTAAAAACTTAAACTAGATATTGTAGCTTGACCATCCTAAAACCAACCCATGGCCTATATGGATCCAGATGTCACCCCTAGTCATTCCTCAGTACGTGTTGGTCGCATGAATGAAAAATATCATAGCAGGCTAGGAATCCCCAAACCCTTCGCCATCTATGATATAAATATATATAGTGTGACGTAAGCACACAGTCATCAAGATCAACCCTAATGTTGGAAAATATGAGTTTCCAAAATCAGTCCTTCAGGACTCACACCTTCACAGCTAGCTACACAACCTCTTTTAAGCCCAATTATAATATTTAGCACATAACCCATTCAATAATTCAAAAATTTTAATCATTAAGGCATGTTTAAGTGGTATCGTCATACCAACTATAACTCGCAATTGAATGCCATTAAGCTAATAATTTAGGGAATCTGTGTAACACTGACTCAATTACTAAAGTTGACTTAGGGGATTCCTTGTACCATACAAGGTTTTCAAAATTGTTCTCATCCGTTTAGCCATTTACGCAATGCATTAGTTTTAAGAAATTTAGGCTAAGCCAATTGATTAATCACATTCTAAAACAAATTATGCAAGTGGCTTGGGGCCTCATCAATTTTAATACAAGATTTAATTATTTTTAGGAATACTTGTACCCCTAGTTCCATCGTTCATAAATTTGGAAAATCATTGTACCCATATTTCATTCATCACTCTTATGCACCTTAATGTGTTATTCAGCATAAATTCAATTTAAAATAAATCCATAATAATCATTGGAAAAGATTTCAACAATTTATATTCAAAATCCTCAACCTATCATTAAAAACCCAACATCAAAACCATGTAAACAGTAAACCAATTCATGCCAATATAAAAATAAATATTTAGGTAGAGAGATACATTCCTTAATCAGCATAAAATTAGAAGAGGAAACCACACTTGAGCCCTAAATTATCAAACCTTTAAAACCCTAGCACTGTTCTTAAATAAGGAATTTGAGTGAGTTTGAGAGAGTGTTTACAATTCATCAGTGTTGAAAATAATGGCCCCAGGGTATTTTATGTATGTAGGGTATAAGTGGGGAATGAGGGAAGTATTTAAAGTGACCTTAATAAAGGGTACAAAACTATTGCCTAGTCATTACGGGTGACCTTACAACTCATAGGGTCACTCTCCGACTGATGAAATTTAGTCGTAAGTTTGAAAGTATCCCACATGAACCAAAATTTAGACTCTATCGTATGGGTACCTCAAACTCACATGAATTGGTGGTCACCCTAATAACCCAACCTAATCACCTTGACGTACCATAGGAGTCGGAGAAGATCCAACTCAAAAATCAGACTAGCGAAAATAATAACATAGGTCAATATTCGATTTCTTATAATGACTACGCCCGAGTTCACCGTTGTTCACAACTCCTTTATACAAGACCAATATCAATAAAAGCATGTATGTCGGGACAAGTACCCGACTATTGCTAAACCAAGTCTTAAAGAGACTAAGTCTAAAGATAAGGACTAAGAGATGAATGTCTTCTGGATGTAAGGAAGCTCACCCCTTCAAGTCAATGCACGAACAACTTTGATATACAAGTCACTGCATGGGAAAAGAGTAAGATACTCTAGCGCCTGCATTGTGTAGGGACATAGCATCCGAAGAAAATTAGCAGTTGGAACGATAGCATGTAACTCAAGGATAAATGATGAGATAATATCATTAATGAACAACAGATCTATATATCATAGTTTATCATGTTCATACACTTATCTATACATATACATATACCATATATCAACATATATATCAAGGTTCATCAACGTTCTCTTACATTTATTCATTAGACATAGAGTATATGGCTACCACCTCCCACACTTATGGATTCATCATTTTTAATATAGCAAGGACTTTAACCACAATCACTTAATTATTAATCCAGGGACTTCCCTATGAACACATTATGCTAAGGGGCTTTATCCACGCACACTATCACTCAAAGAGGGACCTTACCTAAATACATAAGCCATTCAAACATGGGACTTTATCCACACACAGAGGTGGACTTTACCACAAGACATAGATTGAATTTACCATAACCATCAATGGATATTACCACAAGCCTTATTTGGACTTTACCATAAGCCTCTTCATGAGGTGAGGTGCTTTGATATCAAGAGCTTTTTTTAACCAACGAACTTTACCTTGCATTTTTATTAGGCAAGGGACTTTAACCTCAAGCTATCACAATAATCATTGGTTGACATTTGGGTATTTACCCTCTTGTCGATGCTTTAACACAATAATTAAGGACTTTTTCAATTTAACCAATTTCAACACTATACAAGATCTCATGGCCATTATGGGAGCCTTCATTGCTCAATCAACTCAATAGACCAATGGCTTCACTTAGTTAATTTATAAAATTCCATTCATGGTCATCAACACCCACATAAGTTATTCACATTTCATTAGCAAATCTATTACCATATTCTTACTACACTTGGGTTCTATGCATAATTCAAGTTCATGCCCATATCTAGGGACTTACCATCACATTACCCATTAACAAAAAGGGTTACTAATTTCATAATACATGGTTCATAATACCTTTAAAGGTCATTCAATAATCATTCATAGCCACTTGGGCCATTTCCCTAGCTCAAGATATTATCAACATGCAACTAGTCATTTTGCTTAGACATTTTAATAAACATCTTTTGTGCATACTTATAACAAGGTCATTTTCTTGGTAGACTGTAATACCCTATACTTTTACTAGCTTGAAAAGTTCCCCCAAAATATTAAAATTTATCTTTGAAAGATGAATCCATTTTTGTACACATGGTATATTTAAGATTTTTACTTTTTATGATGTGGACAATTGAATAAGATTTCTATCATGACCAAATTTGCCCAAATACAGCAACCAAGTGAAGAGCTAAAGCCTTTTTAGTGAGATAGTGTATCACCTGAGCCTTTAACACATTGCGGAGATAAATCAAATGGCAATTGTCAATTTTCAGTGTTGCTCCGCGATAGTGATCCATTGCGCCAAACTTCCAGGTTGCAGACAAAGTGGCAACGCGACAGCTCTGCGTTGCCCCACCATGCAATTTCCCATTTGTGACTTACCAGTGACTTGGTGCAATAGTGGCGCGTCGTGCCAAGGATGAAAATTAGGAAATTTTCTCAAAAATTAAAGACGCGTCCAAGGGTTAAAAAGATCAATTCCCTACCCCTATTTAAATCCAATAACACGTGATTTAGCCATTCTTTACCCAAAATATACTAGTTTCTCTAAAGCTTTTCTCAAGAACAAGCTAGGCTTTCTATTGGGATTTTAAATTCAAGAAGGTTTCATCTTCAATCTGCACAAAATAATGAAATCAGTCAGTCATGTGACTCAGGAAATCTCAAAAATCTCAGTAATCTCTGTGAACTCAGTATTATCCAGTAAGTCTAAGTAACTTTAGTACTCTTAGTCAGTCCTAAGATCTCAGTAGCATTTTGTCAGTCAAGGGAACTCAATAAATTTAGTTCAGCTTCACTAAAAGATGCCATAAATTAATCTGTTTAGTTCAGTTAAATCAATACAATTTAGTTAACCCATTCAGTGTCTATTCATTTGGGAGAAGGATTCAGCATCGAATAAACCCATGGATAGGGACTAACCTATTATTCAGTAGAGGGTGTGATCCATAAAAGCAATCGTTGTGTTCCAGAACTACGTAGCCAGTGTAGGTTGAGATGCACACTACGCATTTAGGGATATATATACATCTCATTTAGGTTACCTACTAGGAGGGGTTGACGGAAGAGCTCCTTGTCAGTGAGCGTATACTCACAACAGGTTTTTACCAGTGGTGCAGTACCGACGCCCTTGAAACTGAGGCTACTGGTTGGACCCCATCAGTTCAGTTTCGGGGTATGTCTATTAGATGATTACTTCTCATAGTTACAATTTCAATCTTAGTCTCAGCATAGCCTTAGTAAAAGAACTTAGATAGTTCTTCAAATTTCAGGACTAACATATAGAGTCAACTCAGATATAGAACGGAACTCAAATAGTTCAATCAGATTTAGGACTTTTAAGAAAAGTCATTCATGTTATCAGTTATATCAGTTATCAAAACTCATGTCATTAGTATTCATCTTTAGAACTATCAGATACAGTCAACTAAACTAGTTCTTAATAATCAGAACTGCCAGACACAATTATTCATGTATCAGTAGCATAGTACCAGTCCCTCAGATATCTGTAATTCTATGTTATTAGTAAAACTTAGTAGTCAGAACTCAGTATTCAGTCATAGCATGATCTTCGTTATAGTTACGTATACATGCATGTATTCTCACGTTCATATTAGTTAGTTAGTTAGTATTGTTCATGTATATGAACCTATTCCATTCAGCCTACCTCACTTTCATACCAGTACATTCAAAGTACTAACACATTTGCGGTATGGTGTCTTATTCCATAGGTTTAGAAGCGCGAGCTCTAGAGAACTAGTAGCATCCCAGTTCAGTGACCAGAGTTAGCAATGAGTCCTCATTCTTCGAGGATATGATGATTTCATTACTAATTTAGTTTTTAATTTATTTCAGTAGTCAAAGTTAGTTAGAGACATGTCTTATCAACTCCTTATTCAGACAGTTTAGAGGCTTTCAGACTATAGCATGTTAGATAGTCATTTCAGATTTGTTTGGGTATTTTTATACCATATTTTTCAGTTATGTATTAGTATTGAACCTTATGGCCTGTCAGTTCATGTTTTCACATTTACGATATTATTACTATTATGCAGTGCTCAATTTATAGATATCGGTCATAGGTTAGCTTATGGTCCTTTGGGGTCATGGGCATCGTGTGTCTTTCTGAGTACCAGATTCAGGGCGTTACAAACTAGGTATCAGAGCGTAAGATTCAATAGTGTCCTAGGAAGTCTGAAAAGTCACATCTAGTAGAGTTTTGTACATGCGTGTGTTCTGCATCAAACTTATATATAGTAGGCTATGAGATGTTTTTGGAATAGTTTCCCTTCTTTCAATATTCATGTTGTGCTAATGAGCATGATCTCCAGTTAATCTCTTAATCTAATCCGCTTCTTCCTTTAGTTAATAGATTATGCCTCCCAAAAGGTCTAATAAAGGGGGAAATGGAAGTCAGTCAGCACCTCAGCCAGTCTAAGAAGATCCCCTGGACGAGCATGTCTCCCATGTAGAATTTAAGATTGCATGTACTAATCTAGCTAGTTTAGTCACAGCTCAAAATAAATGGCCAGCTGCTGTTCCAGCCAACCAAGTGGCAAATTCTGCTGCAGTCAGGATTCGAGACTTCACCTGAATAAATCCTCCTTTATTTACTGGTTATAAGCTCGAAGATGATCCATAGGAGTTTCTCGATAAAGTTTAGAAAGTCACAAACATCATGGGAGTGACTTCCATTGAGAGTACAGAGTTAGACACTTATTGGCTAAAAGATGTAGCCCATATGTGGTATAAACAGTTGAAGGTAGACAGGGGTACAAATACATAGCCCATAGAGTGGAAAGAGTTTTCTATAGCTTTCTTAGATAAGTTCTTTTCCATAGAGCAGAAAGAAGACAAGTGTTAGAGTTCATTCAGTTAGCCAGATACGCTTCCCATGTAGTAGTAGATAGCAGATCTAGAATGAGTATGTTTGTGTCTGGGGTAACAGGTAGAGTGGTTAAGGAGTGTAGGACTGTGATGTTGATTGGTGACATGGAAATATTTAGGATTATGGTCAATGTTCAATAGATTGAAGAGTAGAAACTTAAGAAGAAAGAGAGAGAAAGAAAAAGAGCTAGAACAAGTAGTTATAGTTTTTGTCGCCATAGGTCATAGGATAGTAACTGTTCTTAGTTGTGTTAGAAATGTTCAGCCCCAGTTCACTCTTCAGCTAGTGCCTCAGTATTAAATTTCAGAAATGACCATAAGAATGGGGCATCAGACTCCAAGGCCCAGAGTATTGAGAGCAGCATTATTACTCATCCGCATTGTCAAGCGTGTGGTAAGCATCATAAGGGTGTGTGTGGAGCCAGTAGTCGTGTGTGTTTTGGATGTGGTGAGTTAGGTCAAAAGGTTATAGATTTCCCACAGTCAGGTTGTCAGAGTCATCTATGCTCCTCAGCTCAGTTCGGTCGCCCAAATCAGCATGGTGCCAATTCCAGCGCTATCAGTGTGCAACGCCCAATTAGCCTCAATGCACTTCTGTCCCGACAGGATCAAGAAAGTCCTCCTGATGTAGTCACTAGTATGTTATAGATCCCTTATTTTCGTGTTCATATTTCTTTAGATTCAGGAGTTCAGTTTCCTTAGTACTACGAATCATGTTCCATGAACATGGAAATTTCAGACTCAAGTCAAACAACTCATGACTCAGGCACTCATGTCATGTTTTACCATATATTAAGTCCACATGAATCATTCTATACTATTAGTGATCAGTCAAGTTAAGATTATGTCATGTAAACCTCTAGTTTAAATCTCTTGATATATCCGTAATATTGGTATTCTATTTCTCAGGCCTTAGTCGATTATTAAGGTTGATATAGTATTTGTTTGAGCATTGTATCCTTGCCTATGCCAATCTTTCTCTAAGTAGTTATCAGTATCTAGTCTCAGTTCTACAATATTAGTCTAAACCTAAATTATCAGAATCCAAGATTCAGTTCCAGTAAGAATCTCAGCTACAGTTTTAGTTATAATACAAACTTCAGTTCAGGAATCAGATTAGAAACTCAGTTCAGTCCCAGACTTCTTGACCAATGCTACAGCTACCAGTCACTAAGTTAGTAGTATTTTAGAGCCTCAGTCTATAGAATATTTCAGAACCATGTTATCTTCCTGGCCTTGCATTCTTGGATAATTCAATATTTCATAAATTCACGCTTAGCTATCTCACGTTACTCAGTTAGTCCCTTTCTCATATTCATGAAAAGTCCATATTCTTAGCCCAGTTATTCAAACTACCACTTAATCTTACATGCCCAGTACCTAACAATTAATAAGTCAGCAGATCAAATAAGCCAGTCAGAAGGGAATTAGTTTAAATAGCAAGTATTTTAGTCTAGCAATCAATAGACAAGTTTATACGGTTTGGTTTCCCATCTTTCTATCAATTCATATTATCCAAAATCTCATGAATGAAACCATTCTAAGATGAATCAATCATGTAGATAAAATCTCCACTTAATTTATGTATCATGCCTTAATTTCAAACCTTAGCTTATCAGTCATGACTCAGCTTCTGGGTGCTATGTGCATTGCTTCAATCTTTATCTCGACAAAGCCAGTATTCTTCGAGGGACCTAGTGTCCCAAGAGGGGGATACCCCATAATTCATCCAGTTTAGAGTAGAGGGTATTCATAAGTTGACCCTTAAAGTCCCAACCTCAGCTTTGGGCCAAGTATTCAGAGGTTCAGTTCCGTTCATATTGTTCAGTTCTATGTCACGTATGAGACTAGACTCTGTTAGGCTCTCGTATTTCCTATCATGCTTGTTTAGTAAGATGATCTCAGATTCATTAGCATTTCCAGTTAAGGTAGCAGTTCTCCTTAGTCTTACTCAGTTTCATGTTTAGTGTTCATCACAAACTTGGTACTAAGTACCATTGCATATTCAACCATGAATTCCTATATCAGTTCAGGCATATAATTATGCATTGGACATACATTCTCGCTGTGAGAAATTCAGTTCATCAAAATATTTAGCCATGTACTCATAAGTCAATTATCAGTCATGAATCAGATATTCATGTTTAGTATGTAATATTCAGCCATCAGTCATGTCAGTCATGAAATCATGTTCTAGTTATTCATGTTCAGCATCTATGTCAATGTATGTTATTCTCCCCACTCTCAGTCTCAATCAAGGATGAATGTTCTCAAGGGGGAGATATTGTAATACCCCGTACTTTTACTAGCTTGAAAAGTTTCCCAAGAATGTTAGAAGCTTTCTTTGAAAGATGAATCCACTTTTGTACAAGTGGTATTTTCCAGATTTTCACTTTTTATCATGTGGGGAATTGAATAAGCTTTCCATCAATACAAATTACAGTTACTTATGCAAGCATGTATTCTCATGTTCATGTTAGTCAGTCAGTTAATATAGTTCATGCATATGAACCAATTACATTTATCCTACCTCACTTGCATACTAGTAATTTCAAAGTACTGATGCATTTATGCTATGATGTCTTATAACATAGGCTTAGAAGCACAAGCTTTGGAGAACCAGTAGCATCCCAGTTCAGTGACCAGAGATAGCAGTGTGTCCTCATCCTTCGAGGAGATGATGATTTCATTACTAATTTAGTTTTCAGTTTATTTCAGTAGTCGGAGTTAGTTGGGGACATGTCCTATCAATTCCTTATTCAGACAGTTTAGAGGCTTTCAGACTATAGCATGTTAGAAAGATATTTCAGATTTGTTTTGGTATTGTTATACCATATTTTTCAGTTATGTACTAGTATTGAACCTTGTGGCCTTTCAGTTCATGTTTCTGTATGTACGATATTATTACTATTATTCAGTGCTCAGTTTACAGATATCAATCTTGGGTTAGCTTGTGATCCTTTGGGGTCATAGGCACCGTGTGGCATTTCGGGTAATAGATTCGAGGCATTACATAAACATCATTAAGACTAGGTTTAGTCAAGAACCTCATGTTAAAAAACATACAACAATTACCCACATATGCAATCTATCATCAAATACATGAATCGACAAAAGTATATTCAAGAATCATAATCATTCATTATTAGGTGTTAAAACCCTTTTCATTTGATTCAAAACCATCATGTTAACTTACTAGTTCTAGTTTGAAATACATGGGTTTAGAGTTATTTAAATAGGGGAAGACATACAAGCTTTAAACAACTTGAATCACCAATAATCTTCACTCTTCTTCCTTTCCATAAGATGAACACCTTCAAACCCTAGCATCCAATCTTGTTTCCAAGAGCCTTTAGAGTGTTAGAATGCGTTTAAGTCTTTCAAATGAAGACATAGGAGGCTACCAAGACATGAATATGTCAAGGAATTAGGGTTTTAAGAAAGGTAAATTACCAAAAGGTCCTAGGTTAAAATCTAGAAAACACACACGTGGAGGGGTACGACTCCCCCTCTCGGTTCACTTTGCAGTCGTACCCTATGGTACGAGTGGTACCCTAAATCGTACCCAAGGCTTACCATAGGTCAACCACACTGGTTAGGTTACATATAGGCACCCTTGAGTCATATCGTAAGGGTAAAACACGTGACCTAACTTGTATATACCACCCATAAGAAAAATATCCCACACTAGGTTAGGTTTCACTCCATACAGTCGGGCAACTTAAGACTCGTGAGTATGGTTACGACCAAGGGATGAACTTGTCGTATGGTGGAAAGTATACTATTATCACATACTGTCTAGGTTACCAAAGGGGAGGTCATGGTCGGTATTATTCATGACCTACGGTACAACAAAAGTACCCCCAACCGTATCACCTCCAAAGATATAAAAGAGGTTGTTGTCTTTTTCAAGGGTTCAAGTCTAAGTTTTCCAATTATTTCCCACATGGATAGGTAAGTATAGATACAAGTTAATAACCTAATATCCACATAACAAGTCCTTACACAAGTTGGAAAAAACACACAACAAGGACACAATACAACACACAAATCATGATCATTGCCATTTGACAAAATTTTGCAAGGTCACATTCTTGGGTGTTTTATTCTCCCCCAGTTCGAATCATTCATTTGCGAATGATGGGTAAGGTAATCTTAAACACATGTTAACATATCAACACACATCTAACGAACCATTACATGAGTTAGAAAAAGAACACAACAATTATGCAACATTACACATATCGTGATCGTCATCGATGAACTATTTCATTTTATTTGTCTTGGGACTCTAAACCATCACTTATCCAACACTTCCTCATTTCATAAATTAGGGAATCTAACCCATTGACTTTAAAAGATATTAAGAAACTCAAACCATTGGAGACTTTACTCCATCATTTATAAAAGACATGAACCAATTCAAAGTATTACAGACTTAAACCCATCATAACAAGCCACACATTATTTCATGGTATTTAGAACTTTAAACCACGGTCTAACAAGACACCAGTCAAATCACACGTTTGGAACTTTAATCCATTGTCTAACAAAGAAATAAATCAATTTCAATTATTGGAGACTTTACTTAATTGTCTTATCAAAGACACAATAGAAAACAAGGAGATTAGCACATACCTCCATCGCAAGCTTTCAGAATGGGAAACAAATGTGGGTACTTGGACTTCATGTCCTCTTTTGCCTCCCAAGTAGCTTCCTCAGAATTTTTGTTCCTCTGTAGAACCTTCACCAAAGACACCTCTTTCGTTCACAACTAGAGAACATGTGGATCAAAGATCCCCACCGAGATCTCCTCAAAGGACAAAGAGTCAAAAATACCAACATCTTCCAAAGGAACAACAAAAGAAGAATCTCCCACACATTTCCACAACATAGACACATGGAAAACCGGGTGAATAGAGTTCATACTAGGAGGAAACTCCAATTTATAGGTGACATTTCAAATTTTCTTCAAAATCAAGTAAGGACTAACATATCGGGGACTAAGCTTCTCCTTTTTACCAAATCGCATTACTTTATTCATGGGAGACACTTTCAACAATACCCAATCCCCCGCATTAAAATCTAAGTCCCTATTCCTCACATCCATATAGGACTTTTGGAAACTTTGAGCGGTTCTTAGTCTATCACGAATCACCTTCACCTTCTCTAAGGCTTGGTGAACTAAATCGGACCCAAGCAATTTACCCTCGCCATATTCGCACCAACCAATTGGAGATCAACATCACCTACCATTTAATGCTTTGAAAGGCACCATGCCTACACTAGAGTGGTAACTATTATTATAGGCGAACAAAATCAAAGGCAAGTAGTCATACCAACCCCTACCATAATCAATTACAATAGCCCGCAACATATCCTCTAATGTTTGGATAGTCCTGTCCGCTTGATCATCCATTTGCGGGTGGAAAGTAGTACTAAGGTACACCTTAGTTCCCAAACCTTTTTGTAGTAACTACCAAAAGTAGGATAAAAATGAAGGACCGTGATTCAAGATAATAGACAATGGAGCACCTTGCAACTTCACGATCTCTGAAAGGTACAACTTAGCATAATCTTTCACTAAGAAATTAGTCCTCACAAGCAAGAAATAGGCGGATTTGGTCATTCTATCAACAATGACCTAAATAGAATCACATTGATTCTCAAACTTAGGAATACTGGTAACGACATCCATATTAATCGACTACCACTTCATGTTGGGCAACACAATCTCTTGGTATAGGCCATCGGGACTCAAGTTCTCAACCTTTACTTCTTGACACACCATATATTTAACCACATGGCTATCAATATCATGCTTCATATTATTACACCAATAGATCTCTTTAAAGTCTTGATACGTCTTGGTGGAATTGGGATGAATAAAATAACAGGCCCCAAGAGCCTCGACCATGACACTTTTCCTCAATCCATCGACGTGGGGAATGCATATTCATCCTTGGTACCTCAAGATATCATCATCATGAGTCACAAAGTCCACAGCTTTATCTTGATGTTGACTCACCGTACTCTTGATGTTGATCAATTCGGGGTCCAAGACTTTCTTTTCCTTTATCTGAACAACTAGAGATGATTGAGATACCAGATGCACAAACACACAACCATCATCGCAATCCACAAGTCAAACTACAAAATTAGCCAATCGATTAATATATTTAACCAATTCATGGTTTTGCTCATCAACATGGGCCAAACTTCCCATAGATAATCTATAAAGAGCGTCGGCGACTACATTCTCCTTATCGAGATGGTAATGAAAACTCATGTTATATTTTTTAAATAGCTCAAGCCACCTTCTTTGCCCAAGTTTAAAATCCTTTTGGGTAAACACATATTAAAGGCTCTTATGATCGGAAAAGATATCAATATGAACCCTATCAAGATAATGTCACCAATTTTTCAAACTAAAGACCACAACTAACAACTCTAAGTCAAGGGTGGGGTAATTCTTTTCATTAACTTTAAATTTCCTAGAAGCATAGGCTACCACCATACCACGTTGCATCAACAGAAAACTAAGATAGACTCAATAAGCATCACAATAAACCACAAAACCACCACTACCCTCGGCTAAGTTCAACACTTGAGCCGAAGTTAATTTATCTTTCAACCTCTTGAAACTACCCTCATATGCATTAGACCACAAGAACTTGACCTTTATTTTGATCAATTTGGTCAACGGGGTAGTTATAGTGGAGAAACACTACACAAACCTTATATAATAATCAGATTGACCTAAGAATATTCGAATATCTATTGAAGTCATAGGTCTAGGACATTTATTAACTGCCACAACCTTTTGGGGATCCACCATGATCCCTTCACTAGAGATGACATGACCAAGAAAAGTGACGGCTTTCAACCAAAACTCACAGTTGGAAAAATTGGCATATAAATGATGATCCATCAAAGTTTGCAAGACAATATGAAGGAGATCTATGTGATCCACCTCACTCTTAGAATAGACCATGATATCATCAATAAAGACATTAACAAACATGTCCAAGAATGGATGGAAGACCCTATTCATCAAATCCATGAATACCGCCGGGGCATTGGTCAACCCAAAGAATATTACAAGGAAATCATAATGACCATACTGAGTTCTAAAGGCAGTCATAGGGATATCCAAATCACAAATTTTAAGTTGATGATAACCCGATCTAAGATCAATCTTAGAGAAACACTTCACACCTTGAAGTTGATTTAGACAAATCATTGATCCTGGGAAGAGGATATTTATTCTTTGTAATGACTTTGTTCAACTAATGATAATCAAATCAAATATGAAGGGAACCATCCTTCTTGTGCATGAACAACATGGGAGAACCCTAAGAACACATGCTAGGCCGAATGAAATATTTATCTATAACGAGGAATAGAGATCGAATGAGTGTATGTAACAAGATCAATCCCAAAATCAATTTCCCTATCGAGAGGAACACTTAGGGTACCATCGACAAACTTATTTACAATGGGAATGGATTCTAGCGGTGGCTCTTCCGAGTCGAATTCTTAACTTAGGCCAAGTGATACAAGAACCCTTTTGAAATAAACCTTAGGCCTTAAGATATGAAATAAACAGTTCCTTTAGCATTAAGGAACCATCTTCCAATTCAATGACTTGAACATTAGGGAATCAGAACATGACCCTACAGGTCTGACAATCTATGGAAGCATAACCAGAGTACAACCAATCTATCCCGAGAATAACATTAAAATAAACCATGTCTAACTCTATCAAGTCAACAATATTATCTCTACCACCAATAGTTATCATGCATCCGCTATAGACCCTTCTAATAATTATGTGGAGTACAATCGGGGTAGAAACAGAAATATGAAAAAGTCTCTCAAGACCACAATCAAGATGCACAGTCACATATAAGGTCCTATAAGAAAGAGTAGAGCTTCGTTCAAGCAAGAAAGATACATCCTAAGAGAAAATTCTCAACATACCCAAGAAAATATCGTCAGATGCCTCAGAATCCTGATGAGTAGCAAGTGCATACAAGCGATATTGGATAGTGTCGCTGCCAGAAATAGAAGCAACAACTAATATAGAACCCTTTGGTACGGGAGTAGAGGGAGTAGCAATAAATACCCTATGTGCCTAAGAAGCTTCTAGAATGGGACACTCACACTACATATGCCCAAGCAGACCACAATGAAAAAATCTTCCTCTTCTTTTCTTACACTCACCATGATGACTCTGACCACAAAATCTGTAAGGAGGCCTAGGTAGAGCCAACTGAGCACCACTACTCTAATATCCGGTACCTTATGCCCGAGACACGCCACTAAACTTAGATTGACGACCACCCAAAAACTTCAAGTAAGGAGGGAAAACACTAGCCGAGAAGAACAAACTTAAACTCCCCCACTTCTTTTGTGGACACTTGCCACTACTTCCACTATCACTATCAAAAGGCCTAAACTTCTTTCCTTTATTCTAACTAAGCTTAACTTGTTTTTTTCTCGTCTTCCACTTGTTATATATAGATAATCACCCTATAGATGCCCATGTTCTTAATAAACAAGGCAATCTTGCTTTGGAGAACTAACTCATGGGACAATCCCGAGTAAAACTTCTACATTTTAGACCTCATGCTAGAAACCATCTCGGGAGCATACCTTGACAATTGATGGAATTTCAAGGCATACACTTTCACGGACATTCTTCCTTGCTTTAAGTTCACGAACTCTTTTGCCTTTTACTCCCTCAACTCTTGAGGAAAAAAGTGGTCTAGGAAAGCCTTAGAGAAATCAACCCAAGAAGCTGGACTAGCATCAATACTCCTACACAACTCCCATACTTCGTACCACTGGTACACTACATCTTTCAATTGGTAGGAATTAAGCTCAACATCCTCAATTTCAAAAGTTTTCATGATTCAGAAGATTTTCCCTATTTCTGCATTAAAGCCTAAAGGATCATCTTCTACCTTAGTAATGAAGAACATAGAATGGCCTAACCTTATAAATTGTCCAATTCTTGTGGCCTCAAAAGAAATGGTAGCGAAGACTCCACACTCTGCTTGAGAGGATACCAATTGAGTCAAGAGGTTGATGGATCGACAAAATTCTACATTTTTAGCATCCCTTTGAGGAGATTGAGAAGGAATGCCACTCCCATTAGTAGGTTGGTGGGTGGAACCACACGAGGATGGAAAGATACCGCAATCCTAGCCTAGGTCTGAACTGTAGAAGTGGGACAAGCTTCAACTATAGCACCTTCATTAGTGTTTTCTTGAGTTCTAGATATCATTTGAGGCATGATATAAAGGATAGCAAAAGGAATCAGAGAAAATCCAAGACCTTAGACTTAACATGTTTAGATTGAAACAAAAGAAAGGAAACATTCCTAAAATGACTCATAGACTTTGTTTTATAAGTGTAGCGCGCTTCACATCCCTAAAATAAACTCTACTTGACACAGCATTGTGAACAGCCAACTACAATAAACCTAAGCTCTGATACTAACTTGACATGATTCAAACTTCAGATGTTGTCTTATAGGAACCTCAAGCTCACATAAATTAGAAGTCGCCTAATAACCCAGTCTAATTATCTAGACATACCATAGTAGACAGATTAGATCTAACTCACAAATTAGAATAGCAAAAATAATAACATAAATTAACATTAAATTTATTATAATGACTATGCCCAAGTTCACGTTTAATCACAATACCTCTATAAAAAACAAATGTCAATAAAAGTATGTGTAGGGACAAGCCCCCGACTATAGAAAAACAAGATCTTAAAGAGACTAAGTCTAAAGATAAGGACAAATAGATAAATGTCTTCTGGATGTAAGAAAGCTTATCCCTTCTAGTTAATGCAGGAACTGCTAGATCTATAAGTTATTCTGTGGGAAAAGAAGAAGATGCTCCAGCACCTAGGGGACGTAGCATCTGGAGATTGTTAGCCATTTGAATGCTAGCATGTAACTCATATATAAGTGATAATATAACCTTATCAATCGACAACAAATAGATATAACACATTTTATCACATTCATATACTTATCCATACATATACATATACCATCTATCAAACTAGATATAAAGGTTTATCAACATTCTCATACATTCATTCATTAGACATAGAGTAGAGGAGTACCACCTCCCACACTTATGGATTCATCATGTTTAATGCACCAAGGACTTTAGTCACATTCAATTTATCATTAGACTGGGGACTTCCCCCATGAACACATGTTTATAATACTAAGGGGCTTCATCCACACATACCATCGCTTAACGAGGGACCTTACCCAAGCACTTAGGCCATTCAAACTAGGCACTTTACCCACACTCATAGGGGGACTATAGCACAAGCCATTGGTGGAATTTACCACAAGACATGAGTAGACATTACCACAAGCCTTAGGTGGACTTTACCATTAGCCTCTTCATGAAGCAAGGTTCTTTGACCTTAACAGCTCTATTTAAAAAATTGACTTTACCTTATATTTTCATTAGGCATGGAACTTTACCCTCGTACCATCACATAAGGCAAGGGAATTTATCTTTAATCCATCACAACCATCACTGGTTGATATTTGGAACTTTACCCTCTTGTCCATGCTTCAAAATACACCTAATACAACATTTAGGAGCTTTATCCATTTAAGTGATTTCAACACTATATAAGATCTCATGAACATTATGGGAGCCTTCGTTGCCCAATCAACTCAAAAGACCAATGCCCTCACTTAGTTTAACTATAAAATTGCATTCATGGTCATCAATACCTATACAACCTATTCATATTACATAAGCAATCTATTACCACATTCTTACCATACTTGGGTTCTATGCATAATTTAAGTTCATCCGCATATCTAGGGACCTTACCCTCACATTAGCCATTAACCAACTAGGTTACCAATTTTACAATACATGGTTGATAATACCGTCACAAAGTCATTCAATAATCTTTCATTGCCACTTTGTCCATTTCCCTAGATCAACACATTATCAACATGCAACTAATCATTTTACTTAGATATTTTCACAAAGACCTTTTGTGCATACTTATAACAAGGTAATTTTCATGGTAGACATCATAAAGACTAGGGTTACTCAAGAACCTCATGTTAAACAACATACAACAAGCATCCACATATGCAATCTACCATTAAATAATGTACCAACACACGTATTTACAAGAGTCATCATCATTTATTGTTAGGTGTCAAAACTTTTTTCATTAGATTCAAAACCACTATGTACATTTACTGATTCAAGTGTGAAATACATGGGTTTAGAGTTATATTAAGGGGGAAGACATACATACCTTAAACAACTTGAATCACCAACATTCTTCACCCTTCATCCTTGCCACAAGTTGAACACCTTCAAACCCTGACCTTAAATCTTTTTTACATGAGCTTTTAGAGTGTCAAGATATGTTTAAGTCTTGCAAATGAAGACTTGGAAGGGTACCAAAACTTATATAGGTCAAGGACTTTGGGTTTTAGGGAAGTTAAACGACTAAAATTCCAAGGTTAAAGTATTGAAAACACACATATGTAGGGGTACGTCTCCTCCTCATGGTCACTTGACAATTATAACCTAGGGTACGAATGGTACCCTAACTCATACCCAAAGCATACCTTAGGTTAACTACACTAATTACGGTACGACTAGGCACCCTTAAGTTATATCCTAAGGGTATAACTTGTGACCAAACTCATATAGACCACCCATAAAAAAAATAGTCCCCTCTAGGTTAGGTTTCACTACATACAGTTAGGTAGCTTATGACTCATGAGCTTGTTTACAATCAAGGGATGACCTTATTGTATGGTGGACTTTATAATAATCTAACATAATATCTAGGGTACAAATAGGGAGGTCATAGTGGGCAAGAGTTATGAGCTAGGGTATAACTCAAGTACCCCAACCGTATCCACTCCAGAGACATCAAAGAGGATGTTGTGTTCTTCAAGAGTTCATGTCTAAAAATTCCAATTATTTCCCACATGGATAGGTATGAATAGACACAATTTAACAGCCTAATATTCACCTAAGAAGTCCTTACACATGTTTTCTAACAAAATACAATAAGGACACAACACAACACACATATCATAATTATTGCCATTCGACTAACATGTTTTGCAAGGTCACAATCTCGAGTGTTTTAGCATCCCTAGGAACCAACACTAGTCTAATAATGAGTTGTTCCTTATGACTTATTATAACAAATCATATGTATTCCAAAATCATTGGACACCTATACTTGTTAGCCTACGAGAACTACTACATGACTCATTGTGTGCAAGTTTTGACAAACACAAAGACCTTGCCAAGCACACTGGTTAGGCTATGATTAGGGTCCTATGAAACGTAATGACACGCTACGACTCATATGATGAGTCATAGTCTAGGCAGCGAGCTTAAAGCTTAGGAATTTTCCTAGGACCAAAAGCCACGATGTTTCACAAAGGCAGACTAAAATCATACCTTTGTGTATTGTACCAAAAACTCCTACCTTGTGTCTGTCCTGTGGAGTCTAATATTGAAATTTGTCATCTCTTGGAGACACTAATGAAAAATATCTCTGTCTAAGCTCTAGGAAATCCTTTCTATAATTTCCAATACCTCCACAACGAAAGAAAAGCAAAGAATTCTAAACCCATAGAACCAAACTTGAAGGACCCAATATAGCACAATGATCTAACCCTTTTTGAGCATAACCACTAAGATCTTAACACCATCATGCATATCTCTATGATAATAAAATTCTTGGGCCTTCTTGATTACAATTCTCTCACATCTCTATACAAAATCCTCTAGAAAAACTTGAGTAAAACTAGTACTATAAAAGAGGAGGTGATTAAATTGGTCTTCCCTCTACAAAGGTTCTCCATCACTATCTAGCTAGCCCAAAGAGGTAAAAGAAAGTGAAGTCTACTCTATTAAAATCCATCAAAAAAACATGTGCAACCTCTCATGAAAAACAAGCAAGAACATATAAACATCAACGCTAGTATCTTCATCAAAATGAGGTATATTTGTCCTCATGAACTCTACAAACCATCTCTATCACTCCATGGACATAAATGGTAAGGTCAAAAGATGAGGAGAAATCCTTGACAATACCTCATCAACACTAGGAAAAATGGTAGTAGTCACGTCTCATCTATAATCTTAATCCCTGAAGTTTTATATTGAACCAAAATAGGAGCCACCCTTTGAAGAAAATCCAACACTTAAACTAAACAATCCTCAATTATAGGTATGGCCAAAAGTGGTATCTTCACTGGCGACAACCCACCGAACTCACTAGACCTATCACTACTAGCAACTCTAGAACATGAAGGGACAACTCAAACCTGACCTCTAGGTGGTTTGGACATCCTAATTTGACCTTTTCCTCAAACCTTACTTATTTTACAAACAGAAGGAATGGGCTTCAAATTTATCACCATGGAAGAATGTCTGCTCACCATCTGTGAGAAAGTTAATCAGAAGATTTTGCGATATAAAAAGCTCAGAACACTCAAATAGAATAAAGAAAAAAAAATCTCCTAAAGTCATGTAACCTTTTATAGATAGATAGCAAATGTGTCTACACCAATCCGCAATAATCTACTCAACTTGACTTATACAGTTGAAACCAATGAACTTGGGCTCTGATACTAATTCTCATGAGAAAAAATACGTACATAATGGCAGTTGTCAGACCCACCAAACAAAAAAGTATAACCCATCACAAAGAACATAGTTTAAGAAAAAGATAATGGAAATAGAAGAATGAATAATCCTAAGTGTGTGTGTGTGTGTATATATGAGAACGAGTCTCAATGATATATCTCACATCTTATGGTCATCAGTAAAAGTCCCTAAAATATAGAATGGTAACAATATCTAAGGTATCTTAAATACAAGTAAGCATAAGATAACAAAGAGAGATTCAAGTAAGCTTGGAGTCCATCAGCACTGCATCAATCTCTACAATATCAGTGTTGAAAGAAAATAATCTACAATATAAATACGTGGTCCAACACATCCACGGGGTGCCAAAAAAATAAAAAAAGGAAAAAAGAGGACTAAGTACAAATCACATGTACTTGCATCATAATTGATCCTCATCTAATGCTATGGAGAGAATCACCGCCCTAACTACCCAAGACCTCCTTGAAAATCTATATCCTGCAATAACAACACTTCATCCTATTAGGAAAACCCAACACAATATTTATCATATTTAACAAATAAGAGGTAGGCACATCAATTTGGATGAGTCAAAATTATTCATTCAATGATCAAGCTATAAGAGAGGTTTTTAATAATGAAGACTAACCAATAAGATACCAGGCTTAATCAATTATAATCGATCAAGTAATATAGGATAAAAATAGGGACAAAGTGCTCATGTGTACAAGTTTATCTTATACTACCAATAGGGGATACTCATATATCTCTCCTATCAATCCTCAATCATATCCATATCTGATAATATTCTAACTTACAAATCAGTATATATGATGATATAATATAATTTAATAAAGTAAAAATGAATTTTGAAACACAATATAACAAACAAGGTCCTAACATAAAATTATAGTATAATACTAATTACTAAAAAGGTACAAACAAAGCCAAGGATGATGCATTGTAATCTACTGATAATGATTAAATGTTTTGAAAATTATCGCTTAACTTTTTGTATACACCTACTGAGCTCGCAGCTACATGGTAAGATCATTAGGGGATTCACAACCTATATACTCATATAATATTAATCTCATATCTCAAATCAATCTTACCGGCATATCCCTCAGTATGACCATCTTATAAGGTGTCTTAGTTTCTTACAAAAATTTGAATATTTTAGTGGTACGAATCTTTCATTAATATGCATGCATGATATGAGTATGTATTTTTCTTGGCCAATCATTATGATGACCAAAATTCAACACATATATACGTGAGTTCAGCATATCTCAATGTATCAATAATTTATGATATCAATTTTCACTTGGCACCACTAGAATAAATAATAATGTAGTTTTCAATAATATTATTTCCAACCCTTCACTCAGTCATCACTATAATCATAATGCAATTAAGTGCTCAAATAAGGTCTACAATATCAAGTTAGGCCCTACTCGAGTGACACAATGATAGATAAGGCATTCTAATGCACAAATAAGGACCTTAGCTCCATGGAAGAATATGTAACGTATGATAAAAAGTCAAGCCCTCATTAGGGAGATATAATAACAAATAAGGTATTTAATGCACAAACATTACCAATAACATCAAGTCAAGCCCCCCTCCCTTGTGTATAGTAATAATATATCCTCTAAAATAAACAAGCAATATGCATATAATTCCTCACCCATTCACACGATTACATAGTTACTCAAGTCTACAAATGTATTAACATAAGCCCCATATGGGCAATACTCAACAAAAAACAATCCCTATAACCATATATCGTTGAACTAACCAAGTCTAGCTAATTCTAAACATAAAGTCTCATCAACTAATACAACACATTTATACTGTAAGGATATTTATAAGCACCAATCCTAATTAATCAAGGAAATAAAGTAACTATAATCCATAAAACACTTATATATTGATAGAGATGCTCTCTATTTTATCTATCCAATCCGATAAAAATAACAAGTACAAAGAAATATACATAGAACATATAAACATGTTAAATTAAGATACATCTCAACATGCTTTAAATGAAGAGACACAGGCCTAAACATAGTCCAAAACCTCAAACACAAGCCCAAATCTCTCTGAAAATACTAAATGCACTCAATCTAATCAAATATGTCACTACAAGTTAAAATGAAGCTAATGATACTCATATTGACCTACAAAAGACGAGTTCAAAAAAGGTTCAAAAAATAAGTTTAAAAATAAAAAGGGTAAACCAAAACTTTATTTAAGAATAATGTTACTAATATAAAGATAAGTCTACAGTTGAAAACCCACTTAAAAAGTGGTCCAAAATAAAGAAAAAACATGTAAAATCTTAACCAGCAAAACCCTAAATCCCCTTTTCAAATCAAGAATTTGATGTTGTTTTGAAGATAAAATCAATGGAAAAAGATGGAATAAGGATCTAAGAACTTACCTATGCAAGAAATTATGTAAAGTCCTTGAAAATCACCCAAAATTGAGCTGTCAAAGGTGAATATAGTAAAAATAGTGTTTTGGATCAAGATTGGGAACTAAATTGTCCCAAGTCGCAACTGATAATCGTGATCATGGTAAATTATGTCCTAATAGTGGCTTGATCCAAACTATATCCTCACAAACACAGTCACTTTTATCATATTTGTGATGACCTAGATTTTACACCATCACACTCGCTAGCCCTCCACCATGATTGCGGCACCCAATGAAATCCTTCTTCATGAATATGACCTATCCTCCCTGTGATTGCAATGCATAAAAAACTCCTTCTTCTATAGCATGAGGATAGAGTTTCAAATGTGAGAAGAGAGTATATTTGCACCTAAAATAGCTGGAAATTGACAAGGCATAAGTAAAAACTCTTCGAACAGAACCTTGGAAGACCTCACTAAAATAAACCAATAATGTGACTATGCTAATTTTAATATTTGAACTCAGTGACAATGTCAAATTTGTGAAAAGGATCTTTTTACCAAATTAACCGTTGGGACACCTTTAAGGCCAAAATAAACTAGTTTTCAAATAGAGGGTTGAAATGCAAAATAAAGATCTGAGACGCTAACTGACCATGCTACCAATACAAAATCAATGTTTTGATTCGAATGAAACTGTCACAATGATCATCCAGGCCCAAATCATAAAATTTGATCTTAGTCAATCTTATCATTTTAAGGATACTCAAAATTATAAACGCACATAAAATACTTTTGAATGCATCGGGGACCATTCCAACATCCCCGTAAATCATAAATTAAATAAGACAACTAAGGAAACAGACAAAATAGACAAAACACAGAAATTTTAAATTTCAACGCGAGGATCATTACATGTAAAAATAAAATTTTAAAGTCAAATTGTTACTAACTCAAATAAGATGACATTAATTTTGGGACAAACTAATAAAGAAAATGTATCACATAAAATAGGACAAAGGAAAAATAATTAAAAAAAAGAATTAATAAAATAAAGAAGGAGGAGCGTAGGAGACTTAAAAGAAAAAATGAAATAGAGAAGGGTGATGAATTAAGGAAATTAAAGTGAAAAATAAATTGTTGGCAAGTGGGCCTCATAAAAAACCTTTTTCACAAACATAAGGTGCCCCAACACAGCTTTTGTTGGTTGTGACTCAATCACAATAAATTTTTTGCAAATCAACATTGCAATTTCGTTGCCAAAAGATTTTATTACATTTTTATAGCCCAAAAGTAGAATTTGACTACTTTTTTTGTAAAACATTGTACAGATATGTATATTATATTATATATTATTGTATATACAATATAGCATTTTCATTATTGCTTAGTGTTATATATATAAATTATTCAATAATATGCATAATTATATAAATATATATATACACACAAGTGGGCCTCATAGAAACACTTGTCACAATTAAAAGGTTCCCTCATACAACTTTTGTTTGTTGTATCTCAAAACTAATAATTTTTTTTTGCAAATGGCTAACAAAGTACATTACATTTTTATATCCCTAAACTAGAATTTGTCTATAGAACGAAAAGTAACATATTTTATAACATCGTATCCATATGTATATTATATTATATGTTGTTGTATATAAAATATTGTCTTTTTATTGTTTTGTTTAATGTTATTTATACAAGTTATAAAATAATATACATAATTATATATACATATATATATATATATATATATAATGTTCAAACATGTATAAGTTTGAGTAAAAAGAACAAAAACAAGAAAATCATAAAAATAAAAAGATTGTATTATATATATAGCAATATACAATAAACTATGTAGATATATTCAAAAAAATTGGACTTCATTTTCTTCAATGAATCTAAGTAGCAAATTGATTCGAAAATACTTCAAAACAATGCCAAATCATCCAAAATTTCATATATATATATATATGTGTGTGTGTGTATATATAGGCTCAATACATAAATGATCTTTTGCAATCATACTCAAAATAGAGCTTATTTACAAGAAATTAATTTTCAAATTTTGAAGCTTAAAGCATTAATAATGGTTTAATATTAAAAAAACTTTGAGCTACAACTGCAAAATTGTAATTTAAACTTTATATATGCTTGATCTATGAATTTTGTAGACCTGTATTTCCTTTATATGTTCATTAGTTGTAATAATGATGAACAACGATGAAACATTTCATGAATTGTGTAGTAAATGAGCACTGAGCTATGGATTGTAAAGTAAGACTTTTGACCTATACTGTGAACTATATTTTATAATATAATATGGTCGGAGGCATTTTTATATAATTTTTACTTTTCTTATTTTGTATTCGTAGAAAATAAATAATCTGAAATAACTTTAGTAACTATTTTCATAAAAGAAAGAAGACATACTTTTGAAATGTTAAATTTGATTGAGTTGTCTATGTAGTATTAAGAATCTCATATAATTAAGTTCACACATTTATCAAAATGGGAGATCACTTAAAGGGCCATTAAAACTTCAATTAGAAGTAAAATGGATAACAGAATCCTAAGGACTACAAAATATGAGTGTTCTCTCTTATATAAGTTCGTATATAAAATATAGTAGGCAAAACACCTATAAAAATAGAACAATATAGTGGATAAAATTAAAGAAAAGGTGACATATAAATTTTGAATTGAGTATTGGTGACTTTGACCCAAGGAAAAGGTCAAACCTCTAGCTAGAACTCGATTAAGTTAATTAGGTACTCAATGAATATTTTTAAATCTTTAAATTTTTTTTTAAAATTTTAAATAACCCACAATAAACCTCTCCCCACGTCTCTCTCAAATGTCTTGACTCTCTCACACTCTCAAACATGTCCTAGTTATTCTTTAAGACCATGATTCTTTTCAATCTTTGATGAATTTTAGCCTCAAGCAACAATAGTGTGGAGTTCCTCATCATTCCTTTTCAACTTTCATTCGTCATTTGATGTGACAACAATCTCCGACAACTTTCAGCAACAATAACTTTGAGTACCTCATTATTTCTTTTTGACTTCCATAGGTAAAAATTTAGGGATTTTTAGTTATGACGGAAGAGAGGTACTTGAGTTAACTTCTCTTCTAGTATGGGTTAACAATTTTAATACTATTGCTTCTAAATAAAATAGAGACACAAGAAACCCTAATTTCTAAAATTTATTATCTTAATATGATTAATGTAAATATGGTATATTTTTTGAGTAAAATGTGATTTTTTATTGTTAATATAGTTCTTGTTCTTGAAAAATATTGTATTATAGTGAAACTTGAATTATATATTTTCCGGAGACATCTATTGTGACCAAACCTAACAACTATTAACTTGTTAGTGTTGGTGGTAAATATTAATGTTCTTAGTGTGTGTGTTATTGTTGGTAGTGTTTATTTATTTGTGTTGTTGTTGGTGTTGATCTTGGTAAATATTGTTGTTATTATTGTTGTTTTATTGATATTGTTGTTATTAATATTCATAAACCTTAATACTAGTTTTTGTTCAACAGATAAACCATCTGTTCAAAAAAATAAAGAAATTATTCTAATAGATAATTCATCCGTTTCAACATATGGGTCATTTATTGGATTAAATCCTTACAATTATTCCAACAAATGACTGACAAGACTTTTGATTTATTCCAATAGATGGGTAATTTTTTGTAAAAGATGAGTAATCTGTTAGAAGAAATTTAAATAATATTAAAACTATTTTATTTCTTCCAACAGATTACCCAACTATTACAATAGGTTGATAATATGTTGTAAGAAGCAAAAATAGTAGTAAAACTACTTTTAAAACTCTTATGTTCATGACCATTTCCCTTTTCCAATATCTTATATAATTATATATGAATATGTGCATGTTATCACTTTTCTTGAGTTACTTGCTAGTGCTTATCCAATTTACCATCCTAGGATGCTACATCATTGCATTATGTAGGGTTCGAAGAGTTTTTTGATGCTTTTGTGCAACGTTAGCTAGATTAGCATGTCTGTTGAGTTGCTACAAAGTGGTGAGCCTCCATCCTTCAAAAGGCCTTATTATTTTATTATTGGCTTATCATATATGGATTTTTTAAGTCATAGTCATGGGCATTCACTGACTTAGTTACTATTATGGTCTTAGAGACTAGTGTGGTTAGATGTATGTTCGTTTGTTATTATTTTAACTCTTAGTTTTATTTGAGTTAACTATTCTTTTCTAGTACTATCTTGATTGTCTTCTATCTTATTATTATTACTATGATATTTAGGTTACGTTAAGAGGGTGGACCTTAGTCCAAGGTGGGCTAGAGATACCCGTCACGGCAAGTCCTGGTAGGTTCATGACAAGCTTGGTATCAGAGAATAATTAAAGTCATTGGGCATTCATAAGATTGTGTTAAGTAGATTCTTTTTTATGGGTACGTAGCACACCACAATTATAAGAAAGATACTACAAGGCAATTAGGAATATTTCCCTTTCTTATGTTTTATTTTTTGCTATAGAGTCTAGTATTATGAAACTTTTCTAACTCCTAGCTTTGTCGTATTTTAGATCATGCCTCCCCAATGATCTGATATTCATAGAAACTTTGCTAAAAAATCTATTCCACTTAATGTAAATGTGGAAGGGGCTAGCCGTACTTATGAAGAACAGACCTGGTCTAGGGTCTATTCTTCTATTTATGCTACTCTACATGGAGTTCCACATATCCGTACTAGTCTTTCTTAGACTTTCTGTGCTAGTGACACTTATGTTCAATCACCTTAGGGAGATATAGCTAATACAAAGTTTCGCCAGTATATTTATTTTGTTATGTTGTTTGTGACCTCTCAATCTCATCAGTAGGAACGTATGTTCTATTTTTCACTCATCTGAGGTTACTTGGGTTGGTAAGTACATAAGGTTTAATTCCCAACCTTTAAAGGTCTAGCATTGAGAAGGTTCTTCATGGATTTGTGGATGAGATAGAGAAGATTTTCAGAGTAATGCATGCTACTAATTTTAATAGTGTAGAGTTTGTTGCATGTCAAATGAAAGATGTATCTTATTAGTAGTATAAGAAATAGGATTAGTTAAGGGGTGATGATATGGATCTGGCATTATGAGATAAGTATTCAGGTTCCTTTCTTTATCATTTGTTACCTCAAAAGTAGAGGGAAGCTAAGGCTAAAGAGTTTGTGAACTTGAAGAAAGGAAGATGAGTGAGAATGAGTATCCCTTTAAATTTTAGCAGTTGTCCAGCTATTCTTAAGAGTTGGTGTCTACCATGAGATCCAAGATAAGGAGGTTTGCTTTTGGGTTGTCCAGTGATTTGGTATTTGAGTGTAAGAATGCGATGTTGAATGATCATATGGACATCTCTAGACCTGTAGTTAATCTGTTACATGTTATCAATAAAAATAAGAAACAAGCATACATGGAAGAGTGGTAGAATAAAGCGTTCAGGTGTATCAAGCAGGGTAGAAGTAAGTAGAATAGTTTGAAGGATGGTAGAGAGTGGACCATACTAAAAAATTAGGGAAGTTTGTACTCGTTTGCCAGTGCTCCTTATCCTATGCCTTCATGTGACCATTGTTTTAAAAATAGCAGTGGATTAAGGCATATGGTGCTTAGTCTCAGGCTGGAGGAGCTCAGTTAGCCCCACCTTATTTTCCATGTTGTTTTTGTGGGATGTTTCATTGTGAATATTATGAAGTGGGGAGAAATTGGTGCTATAATTATGGTATGCTTGGTCATATATAGCGATGTCATCCTTCTGCCAAGATTTCCGTTAAAGTTAATAAAGTTTCAGTTGCCACATCTTTAGCTCTTATGAAAAAGAGTGCTACTTTTGGTACCAACACTAGTCATGTCATCTCTATGCAATTGCTACTCACGATGATTTTGAGGAATCCTAAGATATGGTCACTAGTGCATTACAACTCTTTTCTTGTGGTGTTTATTATTTTCTTGATGCGGGTTCTACCCTTTCTTATGTAACCCCTTATGTGTCTATGGATCTTAGTTTTGGACTTAAAAGTATTTTTGACCTCCTTTCTGTTTCTATTCTAATGGGTGATTCTAAAGTTGCTAGAAAAATCTATAGAGGTTGTGGTGTCTATCTTTCAAAGAGTCATATTGGTGGATTTGATAGAATTAGATATGGTGGATGTTGATGTTATCTTGGGGATGGATTGGCTGCATTCGTGGTATACTTCTCTAAATTGTAGGATCCGAAGGGTCAGTTTCACTTTCCTAGTGAGTATTAGAATAGGAGGGGAGTTCCATAGAACCCAAATGGAGTTTTATTTCCTATCTTAGAGCTCAGAAATTGATTTTAAAGAGATGTTTGTATCATCTTGTTTTAGTTAAGGATTCTGATTCTGAAAGTCCTTCTTTGCAACCTGTCCTTGTGGTTAATGAATATCTAAAGTATTTCCAGGTGATCTTCCTAGAATTTCTCCGTATAGGAAAATAGATTTTGGGATTGATCTTCTACTATATACATGTACTATTTTCATTCCTCCTTATTTAATGGATCTAGCCAAACTAAATGAGCGAAAGCAACAAGTAAATGATTTTCTTAGTAAGGGCTTCATTCAACTGAGTGTTTCTCCCTAGCGTGCTCCTTTACTTTTCATACGAAAGAAGGATGGATCTCTTCAGATGTATATAGAGTATCATCAATTGAATAAGGTGACGGTGATGAATAACTACCTTCTTCCTAAGATTGATAACCTTTTTGATTAGCTTCAGGGCGATAAATGTTTCTTTAAGGTTGATCATCGTTCATGTTATCATCAGTTAAAATAGGGAGGTTTATATTCTCAAGACTGATTTTCAAATTCGGTATGGTCAATATATATTTTTCACGATGTCATTCGGGTTGACTAATGCCCCAACTACATTTATGGATCTTATGTGGGTTTTTATGTTGTTTGTAAATCTAATTATGATAGTTTTCCTTTATGAAATCGTAGTACATTCTAAGAATGAGAAGAATCATGCTAATCACTTCAGAATAATGTTGCAACCTTTAAGGACAAGAAGGTGAATACTAAATTTTCCAAGTGTTAGTTTTGACTTAATATTATGACTTTTCTAGGGCATGTTATTTTTAGTGAAGGGATTAAGGTCGATCCACAGATGGTTGAGGTGGTTAAGAGGTAGCCTAGACTCACAACTCTAATCGACATTAGGAGTTTCTTGGGCTTGGCTGTGTATTATAGGATTTTATGAAGATTTTCTCTTCTATTGCTTCTATGTTGACATGGTTAACTTAAGAAAAAGTTTACTATATATGATCTAATGCTTGTGAGAGTCGTTTTGAGAAGTTAAAGGAAAACTTGACTTTTATGCTAGTTTTGACCCTGCCTGAAGGTACAAATGATTTTGTTATGATCCCTAGTGGGACTTGTCTATGTTTTGATGCAACATGGTGAGGTTGTAGACTATGCTTTTGCGCAGCTTAAGGTTTATGAAAGGAACTATCAGAATCCCAATAAACAATTGGCGGCTATGATTTTTGCGCTTAATATTTGGTGCCATTATTTGTATGGGGTGCATGTGGATATCTACTAAAATTATAAGATCTTGAAATATGTGTATACTCAGAAGGAGTTGAATTTCAGAAAGAACCGGTGGCTCGAGCTACTCATGGAGTATGATAGGAGCTTGCACTATAATCTAGGTAAATCTAATGTTGTTGCTGATGGTCTTAGGAAATTATCTATAGGGGCCTTGTCTCATGTTTATGAGGATAAAAGAGCATTAGTTAAGGACATTCACATGTTGGCTAACTTGGTTATCATTCTGTTGGACTCTGAGGACGGGGGACTTATTGTTCATGAAATGGTTAAATCATTTCTTGGCCGAGGTAAAGGAGAAATAGGATTTTAATCACATTATTATACAGATTAAGGATGATGCGGGTTAGAAAAAAGTTATGTCTTTTGATATTAGAGAGATGGTATCCTGAGGTATCAAGGCAGGTTGTGTGTTCCTGATCTTGATGGGCTTTTGAAAAGGATTTTGACTGAGGCTTATAAGTCTAGGTATATAGTTCACTCAGGGTCAACTAAAAGGTACCATGACTTGAGGAAATCTACTGGAGTAATAGGATGAAAAGGGATATAGAAAATTTAGTTGCTCAGCATATAGTTTGTCATCAAGTTAAGTTTGAACACTTGAGGCCCGGTGGCATGTCTCAAGAGAAAGAGTTTCCCATGTGGAAGTGGGAGATGACCAATATGTATTCCATTATAGTTCTATTGCAGTCTCAAAATTAGTATGATTCAATTTAGGACATTGTGGTTATGATGACTGAGTCTGCTTATTTTTTGCCTGTGAGAATTAACTACTTAGGAGAGGATTATGCCAAGTTATTCATCAAGATATTTGCAGGATGCATGGTCTGCTAGTGTCTATTATTTTAGACCAAGGTATGCAGTTTTCATCTAACTTTAAGTGTTCATTTTAGAGATATTTGGGTACTCTGGTAAACCTCAGTACCGTTTTCCAACCGCAAAAGGATAGACTAGTAGAGCATACTATTTAGACTTTGAAGTATATGCTAAGCTCCTGTGTGATTGATTTTAAGGGAAGTTGGGTTTATCTTTTTTCTCTTATTGAGTTTTCATACAATAATAGTAATATTCAAGTTTTCATATGGCTCCTTTTGAGGCTCGTTATGGAACGAGATGTAGGACTCCTATTGGGTGGTTTGAGATTGGTGAGACTAGGTTGTTTGGTCCTGAATTGGTTTACCAAGACATCGAGAAGGTGAATGTAATTAGAGAAAGAATTAAGACTACTCAAAGTTTCCAAAAGTCTTATACAGATATGAGACGAAGAGAGTTGGAGTTTGAAGTAAGTGATCCAGTATTCTTGAAGGTGTCTCCTTGGAGAAGAATCATGAGGTTTTGGAAGAAATGGAAGAGCAGTCCTCGTTATGCTGGTTTACATCATATTTTGAGGAAAAGTGGGAACATTGCTTATTAGTTGGATTTTCCTATGAGTTTATGTTCTATTCATCCCGTGTTTCATGTGTCTATGATGAAAAGTATGTGAGTGACCCTTCCTTGATAGTGCCAGTTGAGGATATTGGTATGACGAATTCCTTATCTTATGAGGAAGTCCTGATTGAAATATTGGATAGGAGTTTTTTTAGAATAAGGACCAAGGATATAGCTTTAGTGAGGTCCTTGGGAGGAACCAAAAGGTAGAATAGGTTACATGGGAAGGTGAGAAAGGTGTGAAGGCCAGATAGCCATTCTTGTTCCCCTGTTTTGACGGAAGTTATTAAGGTATGGATTTTATTTTTCTCTTGTTACTTTGAGAGTTATCATTTGATTTTGTTGTATTCTTACTATTCTTGTGCCAAACGTGTCCTAACTGATCATTCGGGGATGAATGATCCCAAGGGTCGGGTGGGGAGGGGGGGAAATTACAAGACCCCTTAAATTTTTGATCATTTTATTTTGACCTTCCTGCATGCATAATATTTAATTTTGACTTTAATTATGTTTAGGGATGTTAAAAGGGTATTTGGGGAAAGTTTCAGAATTTTCAGAATGGGTTCAGGGTCATTTTAGGACCCCGATGCAGTGAGTTCCGTGATAAGGTCATATCATGGAGGTTAACCTCTGCAATATCGGTGGGGCATGGAGGTAACTTGTGCGATATCGACCTGCCATGCTAGTGTGTAAATTTTGTTCAGTTTAACTTACACTTGGGGTTAGGGACGTTTGGTCTTTTTACCCCTTTTATGACCTTTAAAAATAAAATAAGCCTCTTTTGTTTACTTTTTAAACATCAAAATCATAAATTCTCTCTTAAAACTCAAAACCCAAGAATATTCAAGGGTTTCATAGAGAATTAATCATTCAGTCTCAAAACTTCAAATTGTCTCCAATTTCTTGTGTATTTGAGGCATGTTTCTCTACCCTAAACTTGAATTTTTCATTTCCACATGAATTGAATGGATTTTTATGCTACTTAAATTGTTGATTTTGATATTGGTTTGAGGGGTTTTTCTTAGTTACTAATTGAATTACTTGCCCCTCATTTTGAATTAATTATTCATGCTTTAAATTGATGTTTTTGGAACTGAATTAGTACAATATTTAAATTGTTTGAATGGGGGACATGGGTTTACCCAAATTGGCTGAATCTTGGCTTGAAGTTGCATGAACCTTAACCCACATTGTAAATTTGATTTTAGTATGGAAAATTCAATGGGTCAACTTGCTTTTGAACCTAATGTATTGCATTAAAGGATAAATGGATATAAAAATGGATTTGGATGACCTTGCTACCCATGGTTTGGATTTTAATGGAACATGGGAATCCTATTTGGTTGTGTGAATTGGTTTGGCATGATTATGTCAGCTTCCAAGTATATTAGTATGACGATAACAAGTGGTAAATGCCTTAATGAATGACTCTTAGTTTAATGGTTGGAATTATATGCAAAGTGTTTTAATTTGGGCATATAAAAGATTTTGTAGCTCACTGTAAAGGTAAAAGTCTCGGGGGGGGGGGGGGGGGGGGGGCATAACGAAAACCACGTTTGCGGGCATTTGGGGTCTATATATGTAACACCCTGAATCTGGTACCCAGAAAGATACATGATACTCATGACCCCGAAGGACAACAAGCTAACCCATACTGATATCTGTACCTAAAAACTGCATAATATACTATATAAATGCGGAAATAGTAGGCTGAAACATGCCATAAGGTTCAAAACTAATAAATATCTGATAAAACCATATCTGAATATTATTGTACGGTAATACCAAAACTGAAGCAATGTCTGAAAACATCTAGTCTGAAAGTACTATAGTCTGAAAGTCTCTAAACTATCTGAATAAGGAGTTGATGGGACATGGCCCCAACTAACTCTAACTACTGAAATAAACTAAGTAATGAAGAAATAAAATAATGATCATGCCCTCAAAGGATAAGGACACACTACTTACTCTGACTGCTGAAAATAGAATGCTACTGATGCTCTGGAGCTCATGCTTTTGAACCTATGGTATAGAATAAATTACTATAGAGCAAATGCATCAGTACGATTGAATATACTGGTATACATGTGAGGTAGGATGAATGCAAAGTGTTCAAATGCATGAACAATGCTAACTGCCTGTATAACATGAACTTAAGAATACATGCGTGAATAAGTGATTGTGTCTGAATTTGTGATGGCGCTGACTACTATGTCTGGCTACTAATAACATGAGTCACTGATAACTAATATAACTGATACTGAGCGACTGTATTTGATAGTCTAGGTTCTAATAAAACTAGCTGAATTCCATACTGTTCTTAGTTCACTGTATTTGGTAGTCCTAAAATTCTGAAGTACTATCTAAGTTTTATTACTGAGACTGAGTTTGAAATTGTAACTGTGTAAATTAATCATCTAATCAACATGACCCAAATAAAGCAATATAGCTAGGTTGGGGTCCAATTTGTAACCCCAATTGGAAGGGTGTCAATACCGCGCCACTGGTAAAGCCAAGCTGTGGGTGACCCTCACGTGATAGTGTCCCCAAAAAAGAATGGTGGGACCTTCATATGATAGTTTTTATCCACCTAATCAACCCTCATCTGTCAGTGTTGATGTCTTAACCTATGCTTGCTACATAGTTCAAGAATGTAAGGATTACTTCTAAGGATCACAACCATAACTGTTATGTGTGTCCTCATCCTTGGGTACACTCGATGCTAAATCCTACTCCCATCTGAATAAACAATGAACATTATTATGTAAATTGAACTGGACTGAGTTCATTGAGTTCCGCTGACTGACGGAAAACTAGTGAGATTATTGAATTGCTGAGCTTTCAGAGATTATTGGGATTACTGAGTTTATTGAGTTTCCCCGAGTCATATGACTAACTGAATTCTACTGAACATGGCTTGACTAAGGATATCATGAAAACATAACACTGGCAAGGCATGACATTCTTGAATACACGATCAACATCAACAATGCAGAACACAATAAGTAGGAGATTTCATGAAGTACATGGTTATCATAATATTGTACATGGTAGGAATGCATATACTCAATGTCATAATTTCAAACTCTAACATCATGAGCATTCCAACAAAAATCTACATTGCACATCAATAGAATAGGAGTCATTTGAACATAAGGGTAAAATATGAATCCTTCACTTAATTAACAATTAAGTCATATTACATAATTTCTAGTCTCTTAGGCATTTTGTCAAACACTTAGGTTGCATGACTTAGGGCATGACATAATCATCAAATTAACATATCATAACCAACTAAAATTCATGGTTTTCAACTCACACGCTAACACATTTTCATAAAAACACATAAATATTCCAACTTAGGAATTATAGAACACCAACAACCATATGAACATAATCAACACATAGCATGAATATCACAATTCATAGTTTAAATTTTGATTCTTGGGCTCCATGGACGAAAGGTATCAATGAATGAATAATATGCATACCTGAGAAAGGAAACCTTGAAGGTTCTTGGAGTTCTTCGATGGATTTCTTTAGATTGACCTTGATTCCCAAGGGCTAGGGTTTTGTTTATCTTAGGAGAGAATGTTCTTGATTTGGGGAAAAAGTGAGTAATATTAATTTAAAATATTTTTAGGGATTAAATCCTGCACTTTGACATGTTAAAACCTTGTAAAAAGACCAATTTATCCCTTGACAAAATATTTATTTTTCATCAAAATTTTCTTGATTTGGCAAGTTCGCGCAACGTGGCGTTATCGCATCGTGTCACTGGAAATTACCAACAAGGAATTGGGCTGATATTGCAACGCGAGGGAATTTCGTTGGTGCACTGGATATTGATAACTTTTAAATTGAGCGTTAGAGCAACGCGCCATAATCGCGGAGGATCACTAGGTTTTGACGATTGCGATTTTGGCATGCACCGCGACGCATTGATGGCTCAGGTGGCACACTGTCTTACTAAAACGACTCTAACTCTTTGCTCGAGTTTTGGATTTTGAAGAATTTGGTATCGATGGAAATCTTATTCAATTTTCCACACAACCAAAAGTCAAAATCTTGAAAATTTCACATATATAAAAGTGTATTCATATTTAAAGCATTTCTTTGACATCTTAGGAATGAATTTAAGCTAGGTAAAAGTACGGGGTATTACAATATATCCATGTTCTTGATAAACACTTGACATATATATTTGGGATTGTTATTCCCCATAGTGGCTTTATTTCTCCCACAGTTTTTCCTCAATTCATGTGGCTAATACATACTGGGCCATTTATGTAGGGGCAACTGAACCAATATATCCAATGGGTGCCTTTAGGGTAGATCGAGTTACACAACTAGGTTAATGATTTTAAAACTCTCATGCTCATGAACATTACCCTATCCCAACATCTTATATATATATATAAATATATATATGAATATGTGTATGTAGTTTTTAATGATTTTGGACATGGAATTGTGTTATCACTTTTCCTGAGTTGTATACTAATTGTTATCAAACTTATTGTCCTAGGATGCTGCATCATTTCAGGATATAGGGTTCAAAGACTTTTTTTCCTACTGTGTAACATTAGGTAGATTAGCACGTCTATTGAGTTTTTGTAAAGTGTTGAGCCTCCATCCTTTGGAAGGCCTTATCACTTCATTATTCTTGGATTATTGACTCTGTACTTATGGATTTGTTTTGATCATAGATGAGGGCATGTCCCAACTTAGATGTTATTCTGGTTTTATAAGCTATTATGGATAGATGTGGGTTTGTTGGTTATTCTTTTGACTCTTAGTTTGATTTGAGTTATCTATTCATCTTTTATTACTATCTTGATTGATATCCATTTTATTGTTATTATTATGCTCTTAAGGTTAGTTTAAGGGGGTGGTCTTCGGCCCACAGTGAGGCTATGATGCCCATCACAGCTGGGCTTGGAGTTGGGTCATAATACTCCAACTCTAAGATCTCACCAAATCTCCAAAATCCACTACGACACAATCCTTGAATCTATGGCAGCATCAAGTAGTAGGATCTGCATCAAAAAGGTACTGAAGTGTAGTATGAGTACCGAATCGATAGGTACTCAAAAGGCATCATCGTCCAACTAAGCTACATAATGATATTGACACAATAAAATGCAAGACATCATACTAATTCAAGAAAAAATGAAAACCTGAGGATAACTCCCACATAGCTATTGTCTCGACTTGAAACTACTCCCTAGTCATAACACTGTGCATAAAACCAAACCTGATCTAAACTAACCCATATACTGGCATGATTCTTGAGCAAACAATTTAATATATATAAAATAGATAAACTAACTGAAAGGAAGCATAATGATGACATAATCTGTTTTAATATGTTACTATTTAAATTTTACATCACTATAATTTGATAGAATGGGGAAAACTTAAACTACATACAATGACTATAACTAACCATCTATTAAGCCGCCACTAATACTGACTACAGGTATTTGGGACATAAACCCAAACTATCATTAATAAATACAAACGAATAAGAAAATGTAATATTGGAACTACAACTGAATTGATCCTCGAAATAAGAGAACACATTATCTGCTGGCTGAGTTCTATGATATTTTTGGCTAGCATCCTAAGAGTAGGAACCTAAATCTACATCACATTAAAATTTAGGTAGAAGAGGTAAGCTATTAGTACATTGGAATGTACTGAGTTTGTGAGATATGTACTAGTCATGAAAACACTTAAAACATGCTTTAAAACCAAGGACATAAACCTTTTGCTAAAATATGCCTTTAAAACATGCCTATACATAAAAACTATAAGGCATAGTGAAATTTCTAAATCATGTGCTAAAAATTTCTTTAAACTAAGAAGTGGTAGAAACACGAATACTATATGTAATTCAAGTTAAAGTTGAATTGTAAAACTATACTGAGGGTCATGTATGAATAATGGGTGTGAAACTGTGGGATGTGAACGGGTTTAATGACCAAGTATAAATATGTATTTTATAAAATTGAATAACTAAATATAAGGTCAAGCATATCATAACTGAAGCATAACCTTAACATAAATCAAGGACTGTGGGAACTAATAATAACCTGTATGCCCCAATCTGAGTTAATAGGAGTCCACCTTATAACCATAGTTTGAATTATGCTAGTACCTTACCAAGGGTACCAACACTGGCTGGCGTGGATCCACTAAACCGATGTCACAAAGAAATAGGGTGTCAAGCCTAAACTTATGGGTGAACAGTTATAATCTATGATGGAGACATATTTCTAGATCTCAGGGACTACAACTAATGGCTTATGCCTAACTAACGGGAGATCTGGCATCCCTTCATTCACTCAATGCGAAGTATTACTCCCGAATGAAAGACACTAAAGTATGACATAAACATTAACTGATAACTGAAGTGTTCAAGTCACAGTTTCTAAAAATAACAATTCATGTATAATATAAAGTACTCAAAAGGATGTAAACTAGTCTAACTCTGAATTCCTTGGAATTAAGTATTCATAACTAACCAAATCTAACCAATGCAATTGAAAATGATTACCATCTCTGACTAATGCAACTGAACATGATAATATAAAAAATTGATTATAATAGGGAATTTCATGCAGAAAGACCAAAATTTAAAAAACTGATCATAAAATGGAATTCATGATTTTGAACATAGAAAGATGCTATTCTCATGGGAAAATATGTTTCTATAGTTTAATTATAAAATAAACTAAAATAATTAGGAAAAACTCATATTTGACCTAGAACCCAAAACGTGACGGGAATTAAGCTTAATGATTGTGAAATCTTAAAATCATGGACACATCATTCATAGCTTGATCATATGCTTTAAATTTGTAGCAATATCATTTAAATTATGCATGGACATAAGAATATCATGAATGATATAATATGAGCCTAATGATTCATGAATAATCACTAAAACATGCTTATGAGTGAAAATTATATCATGGAGAATTGAATTTATGCTTAGAATAACAATTGGGTAAAATCCCCAGTTTATGAAAATCATATAATTCATGAATGAAAATCATAAATTGGGTTTGAGGATGAAAGGAGATCCTCATTGAACTCCCACATACCTGATTACTTTCAATTCTTGAATTGAAGTTTTGGGGATTTGGACTTGGAGATGAAAAACCCTAATTTCTTACTTTGGAAGAGTAGAAAATTGCATGTCTCTTTAGTAATTTTGTTGTTTTGTTGAGAATGAGAGATTTTGGGTTGTTTTAACTTTTAATTTTATCTTTAAAATAACTTAATCAACGTAGTTTTGGGGTTAAAATACTTGGAAAAGAGCAACAAATACTTAAAAACCATCTGGAAGTCACCTGGAAGCAGTCCTGACGACTTAGGTCACAACTCGTGAGGTCTGACCTTGAGTCATGACATGAGTCATGCTCAGGAACCTATTTTGAGACTCTACTACCCGGATTTTGACTCCCTTTTAATGACCGATAATGTTTGCTTATAAGTCGTAGTCTGGCAACTTTTATAGTGCTTCAGTATTTAATCAATACCATTTCACCCAATATCGGATGAAGAAGAAATTAGTATTCTTGGAAAGATACTTCAATTATCAATTTGATGGTGGGTCTTGAGCTCAAAATTTCATAGTAAACCAAAAGTTATGCTCTTTTAAATCTGACTATAGTTATATACTTCAAAAGAATTTAATCGCTAAGGGTTGTTTTGTCTTGTCTATAAGCTAGGAGATATTCAATGTCTTAATATATGTCTAAATCACTTATAAAACTACTAAAATATGAGGTTTGATTTATTATTTAACTAAAATCATAGTAAAAATATTGGCTTGGATTTTTGGGGTGTTACAATATCTCCCCCTTGGTATTATTCTTCCTCTAATGAAGACTGACTTAGCTGAAAGGATAGGGAAAAAGCATCGATCCCTAACAAAGAATTCTAAGATATGAATAAGGACACGATGAGTAAATTTCCAACTAAAACTTTGATTAGTTTGAGAATTTGGGAATTCACTAGTATTGTCTGGCTGAATTCAGAAGTTCAGTAACTAACATGACAATGATTTGTAAATATTTAAAATTTGTCATGGTTTGGAATAGTTTAAACATGGAGTAAGGATTTAATTGAGTCTACAAATAGGATGAATAAAAATAAAGAACCTCATGAAATAGACATATTCATGAAACTTCAGATAGTAAGACTAGATGAAAAGATGGAAAACGATAGGAGCTTATATCTCTGATTTCTACACTGAATTGCTGGCTATACAGACTGACACATACTGAAAGTATATAACTCAACTGAAGTATTCGTGGAATGAATAAATATTTAGAATTGTAGAGTGATATTTAATGACATGAAATTTTTAAGAGTCACTAGAAAGGAATAATTGTTACCTTCAACACTCCATGTCAGAAGTGCTAATAACATCTGGGAGCAAATATTTTTGGGCATGTTCTTAGTGAGATATCTAAATAAGGAATCGTAACATGTCTACAACTCTATAACATGGAATATAGTCATATAAAATAAAATCTATGATTGAATTACTATGACATAGGAAATGCAACTCCTAACTTTTAAGCTTAGCCACACTTCTCAATTACTCCCTCAACTATACTTTTCCTCTTAAATACTACACTTCATTTGATGCCACTTATAATCTTCACATGGGTATTAATAACTTCTTCTACCAAAGTATGAGTTGAACCAAATTCTCTCACCATGTTCAAACGTAACTCAAAGTAACAAGGTACTACACCTAACACCATAATACTAGTATATACCATGAATTCAGTATCCTATGTATTTTCAAAGATCTCATCTCTAGAAGAATACTTCTTAACATTTCAACAACTAACTTAAACCTCTCACTAAAAATTCACTAGTGCACAATGCATTTATCCCCTTATATACCAGCATGACATTCAAGCTTATCATTATGACCACATGTTAACTTTTAGGCAGCCAACCCACCTAGGAATTTTTTCTATATTCTGTAATACCTCTATCAATAATAACTTTTATGCACTATCCCCAATAAGACACATCAATAATTCTCATAATTATGAAATATGCCAAAACTTTGCCTCAATATTCCTTCACACTTATAGCCTTACATAAAAGAAGCATAGAACAATCTTTCCCTAATAAGGAATATTTGCTCTCTCCCATCTAAATCCTTGTTCATCCATTTTCATCAGAAGTATCTTTACATGAGGAAAGGTCACTGAAAGGTTAGAACATGAGGACCTAAAACATGAAAGAATATTATATATAACTTAGACACTTAACTTTGGGTTGAGGAATAGAGTCTCAAAGGAATGATTCATTAAAGAGATCTAAACTATGGTCATAAATATCATAATACAAATTTCACTAGTACTTAAGGATTTATCATGAATTATAGGAACTGAGGCTACTATAAAACATGAGTACATGAGTTATGAGCTACATGACTTGATTTTGGAGTTCATAAATTCTTAGGATGTGATTCGTACTTCTAAGTGAAGTGGCACTCCTTATACGAGGAGCTGGTAACGTACATGATTCGGTATTAAGTGCATGAATATGAGATTTGATAATAGAGCTAACTTGTATGGAAAGAATAGATGTCATAATAACGGAAGTACAAAGAAATTTATACCAAGATAAGAATGGTTCGGGTATCTTCCTCTCCTACTATTGTTGTAGAACTCACTAACAGCACTACTAGAATTTTAAAACCTAACTTTGACCTTGTTCTATAATATCCTTCTCAGGTCTATGCCATCTTTCTATGTCTGTGGACCCATTTAATAAGCTCCAAACTAAACTGCAATCACTCTACTTTAAGAGTTCAGGATATAACAGTACATATAAATACTAAACTCCTAAAAAAAGACTATACCTGAAAGTGTAAAATGCACTGCTAGTATTTTGTTCTGAGATACAATTCTTAACTTTCTATAGCCTCAATGGTCTTTACAATAACTAAGTGCTTATTACTTCATACCTTCTAAATTAACACAAAACCTGGAGTTCACACTTTTTTCTAGAATTGTAAACTCTTCTTTCTTTTAGCTTGATCATTAACAATTTAATCTTAGATTCTAACACTTAATATGGATAGCCATAGAACATCTTATACACTAATACCCACTTATTACTACTAGATAGAAATTATGAAACACTAATCTACTCAAAAATTGATGAACATACTCAACCGTAAAAAGCTTCTCCACCGCTATGGTCATTGCCTAATCTCTATCTTGACTAAAACATTAACATACCATAACTCCCCTTTTATTGGAAAATATCTCACAAATGCTATTATACAATCTATACAACACCTTTATGGCCCTATGGATACATAATCTACTAAATTTAAATAAACATTATCCCTACTTCACTACTGCTTCACCTCTAGGTGCATTCTCCTAACTAAAGGTTATGCTTTTATAGGATTCTAAGAAGGGATGTGAGGGCACATTTAACTTTGGCTTAATACATGATTTTCATAGATATGAACGAACTCTTTTAAAGTTTTGAACTTCAAGGCACTGATAAGAGCCTTTTGAGCCTGCATGCAATCTCATAACTGTCAGTGGGGACTATCTGAGAAAACTCTATTAGTAGGAATTTAAGCTTGATTGTTTGTATTACCTCAAAAATAAGCTAAAGTTGGCATGAATAGGGCAATGTATGAATTTGTATAAGTTTCTTAAGGAACATCTCTACTGAACAATCTGAGATATGAAAGAAAGAAAACATTTCTTAAATGGCCTATAAACTATCAAATAAAAGTACGAATATCTTAGTACCATTCAACAAAACTCTACTAGACACGGATTCACTGACACCCTAGGACACTTGAATCTTGTGCTCTAATACCAAGTTATTCATGACACGAGACTACCCCTAGTCATAACACGGTGCTTAGAACAACAAGTGCATCAAGTTAACTAATGTACTGACATGATTTATGTGTCATGGAAACAAGCAACATTCGATACTTAAAATGGTGAGACGATGCATTGACTTTGTCTGTTTGGTCTGCTATGATGTGTGTTTTATTAGTTTTTCTGGGAAACTAAATAGGAAGTGGTTTTGAACTTAAAGAAGAAAAGAAAGTGATAAAAATTTGAAGTACTAGTAAAGCTATGAGTCGTTAAGTCACATTAAGACCCGTAACTAGGCTCGTAAGATAACAGTGGGCAAAGTAAAATTCCACAAGTAAATTCATAGAAGACTAAGAGTAATAAGGTCAGAATAAGACTCATAGTGTAATGTCGTACTCGTGAACAAGTTGAAAATTTAGAAGGATGATGCTCCAATGATAATGAGTGAAGGCCACGAGTCATGTAGAATGATTACCACTCGTGGTGATAGGTTGTGAAGAGAACAAAGTCGAGATCCTTGAAGATAAAAATCTACTGAAGTGACTATGAGTAGAAGCATATGACTCGTTTTATGACATTATGAGTCATAAACACTGAGACTAAAAGAGAGCTGTGATAGCTAGTAATGATTCATAACCGGACATAAATGCTTGTTATCAGAGGCGTAACCACTGCCAACAATGTTTTTCAATTTTGTTTAAATTATGTTTCCTTTGTTGTTTGGAGATACGATAAATACCTTATGATTATTTCTTTATTATTTTACGTACTTTTGAGACTTTTTCACATACATTGACTTCTTGATATAATTGTTCTTGGGTTTTTTATTCCATATTCAATTAAAGATCTTAGATTTTGTTTTTTCATCATTGTGTAATTAATTACATTTTTCTTGCATTGATTACCATGGATTGTTGCTTTAGCATGAGTAGATAAATTCCTTGACTAGGGTTTTAAGAACCCTGGTTGATTAATAATGTAAGGGAAGTGGAAAATTTATCTAGTCTATTTGCTGCTATGTGTATTGTGAGCTTATACATTTTAGTTGTTCCCCAATTTATTGAGGATGCTCAGGAATTGGGAAAAAGAGATTTTGATTACTAATCAAGGCTACTGACCCTCGTTAAATAAATTAGAGACTCAAAAAGTGATAGTTGTGTTGGGGTTAAGGACAAGGGCTAGTAAGGGGTTTCCTAAGAATCAAAAGGTGAAAGGTGAGATATATCAATGCGTTTATGAGACGGTTGATGATACATAGCTTGTTAGACTTTTTATATAGAGTAGTAGGTTAGGTAAATTGAATATGAGAAACTTTCAGAGTTACGAAGCCAGGGGAAAATAGTCCTAGCGTTTGTCTTCTATTATTTAGGACCTCAAGCACTCAAGTTTGGCTACTTTTACATTTGACTTAAAACTCCCCCTAATTAGATTTTCAAATTGCCAGTGGTTTCATCAATTTTGAGAGATAATTCTATGCTTTCCCAGTGGGTTCGACCCCAACCTAGTTTGGGTTACTATATTTGACATCGACCTAGCATACTTTTTTGGAGGTTTGTATTGTGCGTAATATAATTTTGGAGTCATTGTTATGGAATATAATGTTAAGTTGTTAATTGGATTTTTTAAAGTTTTGATTTTTAATTTGCTGTTGTTATTGGGCATACGCTTGTGTATGTATAACATCAGGAGTTGAGGCAATCACTTGCACCAATTGAATTTTGGACTAGACAAAATACTAGAGCCTAATAGTGTGATGACTAAACACGTACGGGCAGACAATTTAAAAGTGGTTTGGGATGACCCACTTGTTGTAACTCTCCCTGCTCTGTGTGATACATAAAATATTGCTAATAGATAGACTGAGTTGATGTTAGTACATGAAGCTGAAAAAAAGGGATAAGCAGTTGAGAAAGCTCAGTTGACTCAGCAGCCAGAGCTAGCCAGGGAAAAATCAATGGTTGATGGTCGAGAAGCACTTGACGGTGATCAAATTAGAGCACGTCGTGGCAAAGATCCAGTGATCCCAACTATTAGTATTTAGTACCATACGATAAAGATGAGTACATAGGTTATGTTGTGCCTGCTTAGACAGGAGCTCTTATTCCTTATGCTTTACCCCATAATGTTAAGTTCGATATTACTAATGCAATGATCTAGGTGCTGAATTTAAATGATGAATTTTTGAGGTAATCAGCAGATGATATGGACTTGAATCTTGCTAATTCTATTGGGATTTGTACTTTGTATACCATTCCTGGGGTGGATCAGGAAGTATTAAGATTGAGTTTGTTCCTAGTCTTGTTGAGTGGAGAAGCATCATTATTGTAGGGGAACTTCCTAGAGGCTTAATCAAGACTTGGAACGAACTGTGTAGAAAGTTTTTGAATTGATTCTTTCTTCCTTCTAGGATGTTATCGCTAAAATATGAGAGTTACTATTTTCCTCCTACCGAATCCATCTATGAAGCATGGTTTAGATTTAAAAATAAGTTAATCATTGCGCCTAGTCACCAAATTCCAAGTTCTAATTTGCTAGATATATTCAATAAATCCCTAAATATATGTTCTAGGAAGATGGATGTATAATATTTGGAGTGGCATTTACGCGTCTTCATTGGGATATGGCTTAGGAGATGCTAGATAAGATCTCTGTCACTAAACAATGATAACATACTAGGGAAGCAAATAAAGGTGCTAGTACGTATGATATTGGGGATGTTAGTGAGTACAAAGTTTGTGATGATTCGGTAGAACGTGAAGTTGCAAGCTCGAAATAAATATTGGGCTACTTACAAAATAGTTACAGTAATGATTGCTGAAAATGTGAATGCAGTAGGAGCACATAAATGCAGTATGGGAATAAAGAACTACTTCTAGGGCTTATGAGTCTTAGGCAGATGAGGAAGCCAAAAATTTGGATCAAGAAGTGGCGGGATCCTGAGCCAAATGGTAAGGAAACCAAGGTCAGAACTATTAGTGAGATAGGTACAAAGAAATAAAAAGAGAATGAGATGGTGATTGGAGGCGTAAAGATGACTATAAAGAGAAGAGTGACATATATGTTCCACCAAGTAGCCGAGATACCAAGTCGATAATGGAAGCAATATTGTTGAAGCAAGTTAAAGGGCAAGAAAGTCAAGAAAGATTCCTTAAGGATATTAAGGCTGACATATCAGGGTTGAATTAGAAATTTGAATTGCATGACACCGTAATCAAACAACTAGAGTAGACGTTCGGCCAAATGTTTGCCATATTAAATCAACGACAGCCTCTTACTCTTCCTAGTAATAAATAGAAAATTTTGAAGAACTATAGTCATTGTCATGCCATTACAACTCAGAGTGTTAAGACCACCATGGATTTTCCCGTACCTAAACCAATTGAGTCAAGGATGAATGATGTTAATCTTAATATTAAGGAAGCACCTTAAGTTGAAGTATAACACCCCAATTTTTTGTACCAAAATGCTACATGGTGCTCATGACCCTGAAGGACCACAAGCTAACCCATGACTAGTATCTGAACCTGTATACTACATAATATATCATAAAATGCAGAAACATGAGCATGAAAGTCCATAAGGTTTGAACCGAATAAATGTCTAATAACAAAATGTCTAAAAAAGGTATAACAATACAAAAATAAGTCATAAATACTAGAAATAATATCTGAATATCTAATCTGACATCTATTCTGAAAGCCTCTAACTGAACTGAATAAGGAGTTGAAGGAACATGTCTCTAACTAAATCCATTTAGCAACTAATAGTAAATGTATCAATAATCATATCTTTCTTAAATGAGAAGGACTCACTGCAAACTCTGAACACTGGAATGCTACTGCTGATCTGGAGCTCGTGCCTCTGAACCTATGGTGTAACATAAGAGAAACAACTGGTCTGGTTGACTATGTCTGACAGTCCCGAAGCTGAATACTAATATCATGAATTCGGATAAATGATATGACTAATACATGAGTTCAGAAAAATGATATAAATGATATAATTATGGTGATCAGCCTAACCGATGTAACTAATACTGATCAACAATATCTGACAGTCTAAGTTTGGATGGAACTATCTGAGTTCTGTTTTATATGGAGTAACTAAATTTGAGATCAGTCCTGTCTAATGGGTTATCTTGAAGTCTATTTATAATGATAACGATTGATTCTCCCTAATAGTACTGAATCTTTACTACTGAACTGAGTTGACTGTATCTGATAGTCCTAAATCTATAACTTAAATTGTGGGATATATTCTTCTAACCGACACGCCCCAAGCTTAGCTGACAGGGGTTGAATCTTTACCCTGACTGGAAGGGTGTCAGTACCACACCACCAGTAAAGTCATCTGTTGTGGAGTCAGTCCTAATTTAGTGGGTCACTCCTGGGATCATTCCTATACATATAAATGTTCTAATGGGTGACCCTTTAGTATGTTAGTCCTATCTAACGGGTGACATCTCGTACCTACGCTGGCTATATAATTATGGAACTTAGGGATGGTTTCTAAGGATCTTAGTCCTAATCTAGCGGGTGAGTCCCTATCCCTAGGATCACTCGGTGCTGAATCCTACTCCCATCTGAAAGACACTGAACTAAATAACTGGGCTGAACTGATACTGATTAACTAGACTGGTACTTGTGGTAGTGTTTAGTGGAGCTAAACTAAGTTTATTGGATTTCGATGATTAACAGAATGTACTGAGATCTGAGGACTAGTTAAGAGTACTGAAGTTACTAAGATTGACTTTGAATACTGAGGTTACATATATTACTGAGTACTGAGATCACTGAGATTACTGAACTACTAAGATTACTGAGATTACTGGATTTTCCTGAGTAATATGACTGACTAAATTCTACAGATCATGGCTTGATTGAGAGTATCTTGATAACATTAAATGGCTCTAGGCATACAATAATATTTTTGGGTACAAGTATCCCCAGGACTCGATGGAAGAAAACTGAAACACATGACTGACTTGATCCTAAAAATAGAGTCCACAATTCATAATATCATAAGTAGGGGATTTCATAGTACACTTGGTTCTCAACAACTTATACATGGAAGGGAATGCGCACAACATGTATATACTTGCGTTGCTTCAATATCATGCTCATTCCATATCACAACAATAATACACGACAATAACGTGGAGTTCATTAGGAATCATAAAGAATAGAACATAGGCTTATCATTTAAGAACTATTAAGTCATAAAAACATGGATTCTATCATTCTTGGTATTTTATCAAACACCATACATGCACAACTTTATGCATAGGTGTACTTATCAGTTTGACAATCTTATCCATAAAAAATTCATGTGTTTCAACTAACCTACTAACATACATCATGAAAAACACATCAAGATACAACCTTGAATCCAAACAACAATCATCAATATGATTAAATCCATAACACAATAAACAAATCACAACTTATAATTTAAAATATGATTCTTGATCTCCATGGATGAAAGACACCCATGGATGAACACTACACATACCTTAAAGCTTGATCTTAAAATAGATCTGATGTTTCCTGAAGGTTCTTGAAGAAATCCTTAGGCTTGCTATTGATTTTTCTTGACTAGGGTTTAACCCCTTTGGGTGAGAATGTTCTTGTTCTGGAGGAGATGATCTTGAGAGGAAACCCTAATCTTATGGTTCAAAGTTATGAGAGAGCTTTTTGAGATGTTTAACTATATAGAATGGAAGATAATACGTTCCTTGATGGTTATAAGTCAGGGGAAGTAAAGGAAAAAGACCAAAATACCCTTACTAAAATGTCCCTCAAGTTCTTGAAAGAAAAGTTAACGACATTTGTGACAAGGCATTTAAAATATGACAGACCGTCCAAAATGTCGTTACATAGAAGCTGGATTCTGCAAAAGGCTGACGACAATTTTGACAAGGCGTCAAAAATGTGACAGACCCTAAAGAATGTTGTCACATAGAAGCTAGATTCTAGCTAAGGACTATTTTCACAAGGAGTAACAAATGTGACAGGCCATCAAAATTGTCGTAACATAGTTGCCAGCCTGACATGCTGGAGTAATATGGGTATAACTCCTTTCTTCGATATTGGATTTGGGTGAAATTTGTATCGTTTGAAAGATAGTTCAAAGATCTTTTATTTGATATATAGTAATCCACCCAGTTTGTCATATAAAATAAGTTATCATAGATTGAATTTGACCTAAGTTTTGACGCTCACTAAAACATGAACGATAGGAAAGATTTCAACTTGTACTTGAGTTATGGGACCTATATGATCTAAATTCATGATCAAATAGATTCCCATAATACATAGTGTATTAAAATACTAAATTTACATAGGATTCGAGGCTTTTGATATGTTTACACATAGGAATGATAGATTTTCATTCTAGTCCAAAATGTGGGGTATTACAATATTTCCCCCTTGGAAACATTCATCCTCGAATAAGTCTGGCTAAGATGAGATAAAAGACAACTGACATGGATATAGAGCATGAATGACTGATCATGATTTCATGGCTGACATGACTAATAAGCTGAACATATGATACTGAACATGTCTATGTGATGCATGCATAAATGATTCATAAGTACATGAGGAAGAGTACTGATAAGCTAATCAGATATATTTGATGCGCGAATATATGACTGAACTGGCTCATGAACATGCAAATAAATATGCAATGGTAAAGATACCAAGTTTGAACTGGGAACTGAGCATGGAACTGAATACCAAGTCTGTACTGAATACTTAACATGAAGTAGAATAAGCTTAAAGAGAACTCTAAACTTAAATGGAAACGCTTATAAATCCTGAGATCATTTACAAAACATGCATGAGCGGAAACATGAGAACATAACTAAATTTGGAATGTGATATATGAACTGAACGGGGACATTGATTACATGGCCTACGACTGAGTTTTGAGGCTAGAGGGTCAGCTCATAAGAAACACTTCCTCCAAGATAGATTCATCAAAGAAAATGACATGCATAAATCATAGAAGTTTGGGGGCTATAATGTATCTCCCCCTTAGGACACTATGTCCCTTTAAGGATGCTGGACTGACCTTGCTAAGATATTATGGATGTTGAGGAGATGCACAAGGAATCTAGGTATGAAATCGTGATTGAGTATCTGAGATCTACAACTAATGTGTGATGCATGAATGTATAGACATACTGACTTATTTGATTAACTGAATAAATGGTAACTGAAGGTGGGTATATAAGACTGAATTGCACTAAATTTGAGTAGCTGGGCTGAGGCCATAAAGTATTATGAATATGATAAGGGAATGACTGGGTAACATGAGGTAACTGATCATGGATTTCATAAAAGCTATATTACTGAAAATGCAAGACCAAACATATTACATGATTTGGAAACATTCCATAGACTGATGTATTGAAATACCTATGACTGAGTAGCTGAGAACTGTATGCTATGGTCAAGCAATTCCAAAAGTAAACTAAATTTCTGAGCTGAATACGGATGTAAAGCTGACACTATAACTGTAGACTGTAACGGGGATCCATACTGGATCTAGATGCTAGGTCTTAATAACTAAATACTGAAACTGAGGTTTAAACTGATACTAAAGTGCTTAATTCTGAGACTGAACACTAATTATTGAGTCTTGAACTGTAACTGAGATAGAAACTTAGTTGTGATAGTTTCACAATGAAGGCTGACGTAAGTCAAGGATCATAATATACATTCACACTCTGAATTTTCCCAATTTCTAAGTACTACCTCTCGCTAGCTCGTTGCTTGCATACT